>NC_141612.1:55272323-55447323 GCF_047967505.1 Dipteris shenzhenensis
TTCATAGTATTCACATATGTGCATATAGCATAATGCATACACTATTCAAGATATTAAAAGTATGTATGACATTCAGAAGTATACTCCATGTTTTTTATAATCATAAGTGGGTCAATGCACGATCAAGTGTAGCCAATTGCAGAACTATTTTGGGGCCAATTTTGCCTCCTCCAGCTGCTCTCTCTTTCTCTCTCCTCATCACTCCTCCCTCCTTCCTCCTCCCCTACTACTTCCTCCCCTTCATCCTCTTCTGTCCTCCCCTCCTCCTCCTTCTCACTCTTCCACTCTCTCCCCCCCTTCCTCTTCCTCCTCAGTGGCTTTCTCTCTCATCGTCGCTCCTCCCTCCCACTGCTCTCTTCCCCCTCCTCCCCTTCTTTCTGCTTGTGTTAGGAGGGCTTCATAGGCCCCCCCCCCCTTACCCTCTTATATGCCATGATAGAATCTTCGAGATTTGGTGGCTTCTTGAAGAAGCCACCGTCACATTAATCAACCCTCGCCTTAGATTAATTTCACCATCATGCCCCTCGCCTTAGGTTAGTTTCTCCATCCCTACACGAACAATTTAATTAATAGCCCCAAATTCCATTTGGGGGTCCCTATTGTTATAATGGTGTATTTTTCTAATCTCATCCATGATTTTGGTAGGAATTTTAGGGCATAGGTTCTCGAAAGAGAAGCATCTAACAAACTTTATGTGGTAAAGAGTATAGTGAAGAAGAGAAAATTGATTTCCATGATGGAACAACATCAATGGAAGCATGGAGGGTACCAACAATGAAGGAAAATACACTCTTATTCATGAGTAGAAGTGCCCTTATAAAGGCAACTGATACAATGCATGTGCCCAAGGGAGAGCAAGTCTAGATCCACAAATTACTACACTGATCTCTTAATCAAACCCACGAATCTCTCAATCACACCTAATAGAACCTTCTACCACCTAACCTAGTCACACTAACCACCATGTGGTGACGCACAAACTCACATTGACCTTGTACCCCTTGATACAACCCCCATTACATCAATTTGTCCAACACCACAAATTGATGACCTCGCCCTAGTACTAGTACATGGGAATCTTCATGGCGTGTTCACACTTAGTAACAACACTCATGACCCCAACCTGTGACTCACTTTGGTTATGGATCTTGATTTACAATTGGGAGAATGGACAATGACTATGCATGGGAAGTTCGCATAGTTTTGACAAGGAAATAACTCACACGTAAGACTAACAACCATTTAAGGGGGACATCCTAGGGCAAAGAACCCTTATTGACCACACAGAAAACAACTTAGAAGATAAATGGGTCATCAACCTCATCAAGATTAACTTGGGTGGTGAAAGTAGTAAGAGCCGTAATCTCCTCTCATTCTTCTTCTTCTTTCTCTGCTTCTTCCATAAGATTTGCTGAAAGTCTCTTCTTTGCATAGCACTCCTTTTCAACTATCCAAGCTTTCCACAACAATTGCACTTCATCTTGCTTTTGCTTGTAGATCCTTTGAAGGTTCTTTTGACTAGATATGCCTCACTTTCTTTGTAGTCATTCCTTTGTTTGATATTTCTTTCTTCTTCCAAGAGGGATGCCTCTATATCTACCAAACTGCGGTCTAGTAGATTAGTGAGAGTAATTACCAAGTAGACTCTTAAGCAAGATAGCAATCACAATGTCATTATCAAAATCAAACTTGATGCTACCTAGCTGAGTCAATATATTTTTCATGGAGTTTAAATGTGAAGATATTGATTCTCCTTTATCCAACTTCAAATCAAAGAATTTAATGAGTAGACTATACTTGGAAAATTTCTCTTGTGCTCCAAAGACAATCTCAAGGTGCCTCCATGCAGCATGTATAGTTTCACAACCATCAATGTGATGAATTGTAAACTTGAGTTATAATTTATTTATTTAGAGTATAAATTTATAATGTTTTTAGATAGAGGGAAGATTGTGTTTGCTATCAAGTTGGATGAGTGTGATTTTTATCAAAGGGCACAAGTTAGAGAGGGTGAGTATTACATTGATGAACATGTCAAAAATAAGGACGTCAAAGAATATTTTAGTGTTAAGCTAGAAAGGCACATTTGATGGCTTGCTACATTCCAACTTTTGAAAGAGACACACTCACACTTAAACGAGGTATTTAGTAGATCTCCAATTCCAAGTGTGATAGACACCCATACCAAATGAGAGTTGCTACAAGTTGAAGGATCAAAGTTTACTCCTACAAATGTTAGTTCGCTTGTATTTGTATTGAACTGATCAAAATGATCGGCTACTATAGACCAACCTTTTGACTTCTTTAGATTGAATAGACAGTTCATAAGAAGTCCCTTGTTAGAAGCTGATGGTTTTTCATAAAATGTATCCAACATGCTCATAAAGCCTTTATTGTCTTCTGTTGAAGAACATTGAAAGCCACTGACAGTCCCAAACATAGTTATATCATTCCTAGTGCTTTTTTATCAAGAATCTTCCAGTTTTCAGCTGACATAGTTATAGGCTCCTTTTCTATCATACCTAATGGCAAGAAAAGGTCCAAGTTTTGGTATAGTTAATCCTCAATCTACATATTTCAATGTTGGTAGTTCTTTCCAAACAAGTCAACAAGCATTGCTCAAATAAAATATGTAACTAGTTGTTAGGAATAACAATGTGAGAAGCAGAATGCATGAATTACACAATATAGAACACACACAAAATGGAAGAGAAAGAGAGACACCAACATATGTGGTTCGCCCAGCATGGGCTACATCCATGGAGAAAATAGCTAGTCTTGCATTTTTCTTATCTAGCAATTGAGAAGATTTAAGATACAAACAGTATATCCACTACTCTTATGCTATGTGAGCCATGCCCTTATCATAAAATTTTGACCACAAATCTAATGCACCAATTTTCATGGATTTTTGGCTTCGAGGGGCACTACCCCGAAACCCTCGATAAGGGAGGCCTAATGCATGTCGGTGGCCCCCCTTGGAACACCCCAAGGGGCATTTCCCCCCTACCCCCCCTTCATGGAATGGGTATAAAAATGAGTGGGTCCAAATCACAACAAAAAACCACCTCTAGAAAAAGATCAAGCTCCACATACAACAGATGATGTGAAACTTCTCCACAATTCGGCATGGCAAGGGCAACATGAGGAAGAGGTCACCATTGTAAAAAGAGCATTGACACACAAAAAATTGAAACAAGATTGGCTATTTTAAAGTTCATAGAAGATATAGTTGCTTTCCTTAAGGACCAGCTTGTCTCAAGATCTGCAACACCATATGCATCTAAGCAATGAGAATGTGCCATGTATTTTGAAAGGTTAAAGTAGGAGATGCGAATAGAGATCAAATGGAATTGTGAATCTATCCTTAATTGATGTTCTTGACATTTTTTTCATGGTCACAATCTACATGATCCAATAGGACTTGCAACCAGATGGTTTCCATGCTTCTATGATGTTTACATGCATGGCATTAAAACCAATGTGTCAACAAAGAACATGTGTGACTTTTCACACCCCTCAGTAAGATAGGTTGATAGCTTTCATGCTTTTATGATGGTTACATGTGTGGCATTGAAAGAGATGTGTCAACAAAGAACATGTGGGACCTTGGGTTTTCACACCCTAAGCAGTTTAATAAGCTAGGTTTCTTAAGGATCGGACATCATTTCTATGGTGGGATATGCATGCTTTCTCATTTTTTACCATGCATGACAAACAAGTGTTGAAAAGTTATGTGTTAGCATGCTTATACCATATGTGTATGCGTTGGATGGTAATCAAACTTTCCATGGAACTTTGTATGAGTGAGATATATATACTCACAAATTCATAGGGGTCTAACATAGTTTGTATGGTTGACCACGTGTATTTTCTCACTTTCAACCATGCATGGGCATTACTATCAAAAAAATGTGCATTAGTACTGTGATAGTATAGGTGTACATGTTTTGATGGTCTTGAAAGTTTTCACATGCCATTGTTTGAATAAGGTCCATATACTCAAAACATTTCATAAGGGTCTAACATATTTTGTAGGGAGGGCATGCATATTTTCTCTTTTTTTACCATGGAAGGTGCACATGTCAAGAAAGCATCCATGTTTATGCACATTTCTCTAATGGTCATGAAAAGTTGCATAGATCTTTAAATGAGAGATAAATATACTCATGAAGTTTCATAAAGACCAAACATCATTTTTTTGGTGGGACATAAGGATCAAACATCATTTTTATGGTGGGACATAAAGTTTCATAAGGATCAAACATCATTTTTATGGTAGGACATGCAAATGGTATGCTTATACTGATCACAAAATTTTTTAAAGACCTTGTTTTGAGTAATTTTTATATGCTCACAAAGTTTCTTATGTGTCAAACATAGTTTCTATGGTGGGAGCATGGTACTTTGTCATTTTCAACCATGCATGGTACATAAGGGTCAAAGCATTGGGCATCACTATGCCTATACCATAGTTGTATGCGTCTGATGGTCATGAGAATTTTTGTTTTAGAAATTTAAATATACTCTTAAAGTCCCATAAGGGTTAAACATTGTTTGTATGGGGGAATCACACATTTTCTCATTTTTTGGCATTCATGGTACACAATTGTCAAGAAATTGTGCATCGATATTCTTATATCATATATGTATGTGTTCAATGGTCATGAAACCTTGAACAAAACTTTGAATGAGTTTAGGTTGATATTTCAGCAGTATCAAACATCATTTTTGTGGAATATGCCATTTTTGTGGAATATGCATGCTTTCTCATTTTCAACTATGCAAGGTGGACAATTCTTAAGAACATGTGCATCAATGTGATTATGCCATATGTGTATGTGTTGCATGATCATAAGTCTTTGGATAGACCTTATTTTGAGGAAGACCAATTACTCACAAATTTTGCATAGGGTTCTATCATTGTTTATATGGTGGAGCATTTGTACTTCGATAACTATTGATTGTGAATGGGGATAATTGTCAAGAAATCGTGCATAAGTATGCTTGCAGCATAGATTTATATGTCTATTGGTAATAAAACTTTGCACATACCATTTTTTGAGTAAGGTCCATATACTCAAAAAGTTTCAACAGGGTCAAACATAGTTTGTACGAGGTGCATGCATATTTGCTCATGTTTGACCATGCATGCTACACAAGTTAACAAATTGGCATTGGTATGCTCTTATGATACACTTATGTTTTTAATGGTCATGAAACCTTGCAAAGATCTTTGAATGATTAAGGAACATATAATCACAAAGTTTCATAAGGGCATGCACATTGGTATGCTTATACATCTTTCTAGTCGTCACAAAACTTTGTATACATTGAGCCCCAAGACTCAACTAATGTTGAAGCTAAAATCCTGAAACCCCAACTAAAGGATGAAGTGGGTCTGCAACCAAAAGGTGAAGCGAAATCTCAAGAAAAGGACACAATGGCCAGAAAATGCCATCAAGTGACATGGAGAAAGTGGTTGAAGGACTAGGTGAAGCAACAATACACAACGAACCTACCAATTTGTGCTACTTTGTGGCACCATTCAAGAGTAAATAAAGGCAAGGAATGGTGGAGGTAAGAAAGAGTCAAGGCATACAATGCTTGAATGCCTTATAATCTTATAATCAGATACGAAGTAAATGGTCTAACAACTAGGTCTAACATTTGCAATAGATAAATGTCAGCATTTGACATTCCAAGTTCAATCATTGTAAGGGTGGTCGGTAGTACCCGCTTCCTTTGTCAAATCGAGTGTCAAAATCCTTTGTGTGTGAATAGTCCAAGAGTCAAAGTAGAAAGGTCCATCATTTCGAGTAAATATTAGAATGTGTAGAGTGTAGCCATGCATTGCTGTATCTAGCATAAAATATAGAACTCTCTTTTCATTCTCTTTTGCATTTATCTTACAATATGAACTTTGTATCTCTCTTTCTCTTGTTTGAGTGCCCTTTAGATTCCATGCCACACCTTGCATCCATTGCACTTGAATCACAATACCATAGAGTGCCACTCATTGCTCATCTAGAAACAAAAATTTCCCTGCCATCTAGATGCACAAAAGGGCTTCAAGATGATTGATCAAAATGCAACACCAAATCTACACGTTTGGCATCAATGTTTGTAATCGTTCTAGGAAGTGAAATCACATGCACTAGAAAAGATAGTAGAGTATGACAGATCCAAGAGTAGTGGATTATGGCCACTGAATGAAAGCACGAAAAGGCAACTGAGGTAATCACAATAGAGGCCAAAAATTTTTGTGGCAATTGACACTCAAAGAAGAAGAAGGATAGCAGCCATAACCACAGAAGACAAATACTTGATAGATGGATGTGGACAGGTTGACTAGTTTACCATCACTAATGCTAAATGCTAAGAGGCTAAAGGAAGTTGCCATGAGAGTCAAGGAACCCGAGATCCAAAAATTTGGGAGAGTTTTGGCAAGCCAAAAAAGCGGATTCTCATCACCACCACATTAAAAAAGTAGAGCAAGTAGATGAGATCAAATGGAAAGAGCCAATGATGAAAGAGAGAAGAGTTAAGAGGATACTGGAGAGACAATAAAATATATGAATAAATAGAAGATTAAAGACACAAGAGAAGGGAGGAAAGATGAGTTGATGACAAAAGGGACTACAAGGCAAGAGAGACGCCCAAGTCAATGTCACTCCACTAGGTAGCCCAAATCAAGAGCGAGAACCCAAACCATGTTAGAAATTTCCTAAGGATAGCTACAATCACAAAGTAGACTCCAAGATGGTCACAAGATCCCAAGGTTAACCGAACTACAAAAGACAATGTAGCCCAGCTCAAATGGAGGTAAGCAAAGAAGTTGACATTAAAAAATTAGCTAAGAGCTAAAGTAGAAGGTATTTCTCATTGAAGTCGAGGCGACTAGTTTGGATTGGCAAGAAAACGGTCTCTAGCGATGGCCATCATCAAGAGGACTCACATGCTTTCCACACAGAGGTAGGACGAGTACAATAGACTATCTCCTCGGCTCACTAGCCTTCACATCAAGGATATCTGACTTCATGGTGCCTCCACCCCCACTTGGAGCCGATCGCACATATTTGGCATTCAGTATATCAGCTGTTATACCTCACATAGATCGGCACCCCCAGAGACAGCCATGCACCCAAGTTCATTTTGATCAAGCCCTCGATCCGGTCTACACCAGTCATTTGGCTAGAGAGCTCTTTGACTTACTCGGAGATGGCGGAGACTTGGATCTGACTCAGGCCTCAGACACACTTGTTACCATTATGCGAGATGCTGCCAGTAGATCCTTCCTCATGACCTGACCTAGACATGCACATGAGGGGAAGATGCCATAGAACTCATGGTTTGATGATGAGAGCAGGGTGGCTAGAGCACACCTCACGCGGGAATAGGCATTAGATCACATGCCTACACATGAGGCACAGAGGATCTTTCAATGACTGACACACCGTAAGAGGCGAGCTTTCCTTTCACACAGAATGGAGGATATCATCAACTCATTTCGAGGGGGTGCCCCCACTACTGGATTGGGGTTCCTGATAGAGAGGAAGTTGCGTATCCCTATCACGGACCCATCTACGTGGCATACTTATGCATGCTCCCTATATGATATCCCCGATGAGGCTCAGCCCAATATGTCATCTATGCCGAGGCCCACGCATTGTTATCTATTCACTACATGGAATATAGAGGATGCACTGTGACGGCAATATAATCAGAAGGCACAAGATCATGAGGGACTATAGATGGAACACTTTGCACATGGCCATGAGGTTTTAGCCCCGATCCTAGCACGGCTGTTTAATCACGTAGTATGCCATGGCTTCCCACATACTTGGTGCACCATAGTCCCGATACACAAGCAGGGGATCCTATGGACACGGGGAACAATCACACTCTCATGATTGGCCACACATTGGCCAAGATCTATGGGTTAGTACTAGAGAGGGTACTTAGCAACCACACAGAGCTCCATGGGTAGCAAGCACTAGGGTAGGTGGGTTTTCGAGACAGCACTCCACTTTGGATCATAACTTTACTTTTCAGACCATCATCGAGGAAGCCAAAGCCTGACACCAAAAAGTCTACGCTTGTTTTGTAGACTTTCGGAAGGCCTTCGACACTGTCCCATGAGCCCGTCTCATCACGAGATTACGCGAGCTACATATGCCAGAGACGATTTGGGGGGTTATGAGCCTATATGAGTCGGTCAGAGGAAGAGTCCAAGCCTCAAGAGGTATATCAGATTGGGTTGAGAGCACGATTGGGGTGAAGCAGGGTTTCCCTCTCTCACCGACCCTCTTTGGACTCTACATCGATGAGATCACATCCTTCCTAGACCGACTGGGTGGAGAGGGCTCACCATTGGTTGACCTCCTGATTCAGATATTACTATATGCCGATGACATAGTTCTTCTATCTTCATCGGCTGAGGGATTACAGAAGCACTTGAACGCCCTTGAGGTGTTCTGCAAAGAGAGGGACCTGACTATCAACCTTGGCATGACCAAGGTCATGATCTTTAATACCTCACGTCCAACGCTTCTTTGACACCACTTCACATACAGAGGGGAGCCAGTGGAGATAGTACAGTCCTATACATATTTGGGCACGGTCTTCACAGGACCCATTTTCTCGATGACCCAGGCTGCCAGGGCACAACCCACACAAGGCCAGAGCGCTCTAGCATGACTAGAGAGACAGTGCTTCCAGGCACACTTCCAGGATCCTCCGACAAAGAGCTGGCTCTTCGACACTCTAGTACGGCTGACGGCCATGTATGTAGCGCCCTTCTGGGCGAGTGACATTCCAGCAGTAGATTGGAGGAAGTTGGAGAGGCTACAGGTCTCAATGGGATCCAGGATGATACAGAGTAAGCCCTCAGTTCCACATGAGACCATATAGGCGGAGTTTGCCATGATGCCACTATATGTCGATGCTATCTTCCAGACGGTGACTTTCATTCATAGGGTATGGGCTCTGCCTTATTGGAGACTATCGATGGTAGCTTTGGAATCACCCTGACACCTAGCAGGTGAGGGAGCAGCCACTTGGTATGCACGCACAGACACATGGCTGACTAGCCATGGCATTCAAATGGACAGACTTACCCCATTTTAGTATAGCATGGATGCCCCTCCTGAGCGACTTCCATGCGATGAGATTAACTGTATCATACAGTTAGACGTCCTGCAGCTCACCACATCCCAGACTTGGTTGAGGCACCAACTGCTCCCCACCAAGATGTAGTTCTATCGTGATTCCTCAGAGTCTATGATGACGGTTTCATTATTCAACCTCCTTATCTAGAGGATAAAGGAGACTCACATGCACTCTGGATTGCCATTGGCTAGATGCGAGTTTCCTCCCATCAGATTAGGATTGAGGCGGGTCGAGCTGCAGTCTACCTAGAGAACACAGGATCGGCACACTATGCGACATGGATACCATTGAGACTAAGGAGCACTTCCTATGTAGCTGCTCGGTTTACTATGAGATATGAGGGCGATATCACTGCCTTTATCAGGAGGGGACCGGCTTCGACCTGATCTCTCGGTTGATACACTTCTCGGTTTATCAGGAGGGGACCGGCTTCGACCTAATCTCTCGGTTGATACACTTCTAGGACCAAGTTTGTGTAGGGTTGTACTTGATGGAGATGCACCGATATCGAGAGGCACTATTGCGATAGGCCAGAGCACTATCAGCATTGGACAAACTACAGGTTACATAGCCAAACCCAGCTCCGAGACAGGTTACAGACTTCTATGCCTTCGAGATAACTCCTGGACACAATGGAGTTGAGGATGAGGAGATTGTCGACATGAGAGTAGCCTAGATCAGCAGTCGGTCACACCAGACTCTTCGGACTACTAAAGCGCACACCACCAGAGCACACACCATTGAGGTTCGTCCCATCATAGCACTACTGGTAGGGGACCACTAGAGCCAGAGACGAGGGATCACGATTGATGTAGCCCAATGGAAATTGAGATCGAGGCAATCGCGGCCACCACCTAGATGCGAGACAGCTCAACGGTTACAGATACACGACATCTTCATGCCAGTGGAGAGACTTGACCTGACTTGATCTGGACACTTGATCTGGACACTCCTAACTCTTGATTCAAATTCTAATTTTGTCTCTATTGTATTCTATTTAGACACTAGATTAGTACTTGGAAGGGGCTTTAGCTCACCCCTTACCCCAGCCCACAGAGGCTTGTATGAGATCTTTTTTGATGTTGTATGACTATGTCCCATGGACCCACGAGGTCTTCTGAGGACGTTAATATATCTTTCTTTCTTTCTTTCTCTCTCTCTCTGTCTCTACACTTTTTTTTTTCTAGTGAAACCATGGAGTCTATCAGTTCATGCAATTTACAAATCACCACCACAAAGTGTGGCATCTAGAAGCAATGGGAAAAAACTTCTAAAAAATGCAGAGAGATGTCACGAATATGATAAGAATCATATAGGGATGTACGTATGGAGCTCTTGAAGAATGCATAGGTAGCTAAAGGTGCATGAGATGAAAAGCGATGATTTCTATCATGCCAAATGGCCCTAATCTAACTTATAAGAAGAAAGAACTATAATCTGCAAGCGAGGAATGGAATCTCCCAAAAGTCTAGAAGCTATGTGAAGGGAAATGAATCTGAAGGCCTTTGGATAGCTTCGCAAGAAGGTCGTGAGTAGTGAACAAGTCCACATGAGATAGAGGATTGTTTCTCTAGGAGAAGAGCAATGCAAACAATGCACAGGTGCAATGTGGTGATGAGCAAATGTGGTCCCCATTGGTAGAACCCCTCATCTTGTCCACCATTTGAGAGGTCTATTCAATCTCCAAATCTCATTGGCATGATGCTGTATCCACGTCAATGGGACTAGTAGCCGATAGGCTCTTGTAGCAGTCAATTTCATCATTGGAAGGGTCTGGCAGTCATTCACTTGTCTTTCAAGTTTCCAATCATCCAGTCTATCTTGCACCTGAAGACAAGGAATCTCGAGGAGTGGCCGAATCAAGTCTTGTAGCTTCTGCCATATGGGCCATGAGTGGATCCCAAGAACATATAACACCTATTCGCTAGAGGAAAGGACATGAAAGTACCATCATTTTGAAGGACATCCTTCTTATCATGATACTCCTATAAAAAATTGTATGAATCCATGGTTGACCAAATAGTATGGGGGGGTTGCCACCTTGTGCTCCATCTTCACCACAATGAAGGTCATTATGAAGTATGCACCATTGATTTTGACACAGTTGCCTTTGAGCTTCCCTATTAACATGGCCTACCCTTGATCCTCCATTTGAATCGTGAATGGGAAAGACTCTAGATTCTCTAGTTTGATCCCTTTTTGGAGTTTGTTTAATAATGTTAACACTTGAGCCCCCATTGAGTGACTACTTCCTTGACATTGTGATCCCAAATCTTGATTGTTCCAGATTGCAGATTGGTCACTTGAACCAAACATGCAAGTGGTGTGGCTATGGGTCATTGTTCTAGGACTAAACTCTAGAAGAACTTTGTGCAACGGGGAGGGGTAGCTGTCCTATTCAGAGCAAATCTGAGACAATGCATATCCGTAGTACAGAGAGAGGAGCATGCACGATACATGTGGATATGATTACAGCCACCAGGGGCCCGTGCACTTTACATAGCAGTATGTTACTTTCCCCCAGATGGTTCCCCTTATGCAGGTGAGGTCACGACAGACAGACATAACCCATTTGAGATGATCCATGATGACATCATTGAATTCTCTAGAATTGGGGACATTCTCCTTCTAGGGGACTTCAATGCACGTACATGGGATCTACAGGTGGGGCTAGTAGATTTCACACATGAGAGGGACCCTCACATGATTCCAGAGCTAGATGCCACCGAAATGGGGATACTGAGACATTCCGCAGATGCCTCGAATGTGACCAAATAGGGGAGACCGTTACTTAATCTAGGTGAAATACATGATTTACGGACTCCGTTCCCTCTTCGGGTTTCTTTCCTATGGGTCGACTCCCATGTGTAGCCCACTACATCGAGCAGCCCTCTCTCTGGGCCGTCATGTATCTCTGTGTAAAAAATAACATCTCGATCAGCATATGTCTCTAGGAACCCCCCAGATCGGACCAAAGCATGCAATTACAGTTCCATACAGCCATGCGTAGCTGTTCTAAGTCTCTTCCTCCATCAAATAGACACCGTCATTTATTGTCTTTCACTATCTCCTTGCCCTTCCTGTCACGACTGGCATTGCTCACTTCTCCACTTGTCCCCTCTTTGCTGTCATTTCTACTCACTTCTCCACTTGTCCCCTCTTTGCTGTCATTTATGTCCCGAATAATGATTTTTCCATCTCGCTACACAGCCCACTTTCCTTGTTGTCTCGCAACCATAACCTTGACCATGCCCTCTCTTCTGTGTTCTTACTGTAGTAGTGTTAGGTCATCATCTAGAAAGATTCTAGTCCCCTTCAATTGTGCCCTCACCTCTAGGAGATTGGATCTGTCTGTGGCTATCCTCATTTTGATAACCATAGGTCTCTTGGGCATGTCTTCTTTCCCAATGCGCCAAGTTGCATCGCATGTGAGATTTATCTCCATTTTCTCAAATAAAGCTTTTGCATCCCCCATTGGAGTGTCTCCTACATCTAACACTTGCACTAGTACATTCAATGCTTTGCTATGCAATCTCTTTTCCTCCTCTAGGGTTTTAGAAATTAGCTCCCTCTTGGGGGCTATTGTACCCTTTTTGGCCACATCCTTCCATGCTAGCATGTCAGCCTTCCCCCTTTGTGATTTGCTGTGTAATTTCAATGTGTTTTCCACTAACATTGGCCTGTAGTCCCTTCATTTCCTTCCTTAATTGGGCATTTTCAGATTTCAGCTCAATGATGAGTTTATCATTCTCCCCCAATGATCCTGCATGGTTCTCCTTTTGCTTCTCTAATTTATTGACTTGTTCCTAGAGTTAATTCAACTCATCATGGATAGATGATTGAATCTCCCCTTCTTCCATTGTATACCTTGATTTCAGTGACTCATTTTCCTCTTGAAGCTTTTGGAGGTGTCCTTGTAATTCATGTATTTTTTAGGCATTCAGGTCTATTTCAACCTGCATATTCCCTATCATATTTTTCATGGATGTTTGCATTTCAATGTGCCATTTGCTCATCCAGAGCTCATTTTTTGCTTCATATTTTTGGCCTTGCATTTCCCAATCAGCATATATTGATCCCTTCTTTTGTAGTGATTCAATATCACTCTCAAGCATTTTGACAACCTCCTTTATTGCATTCATGCATCCTTTTGTATTGGCATCTGAAATGTTTTGCCCCTCGGCCCAAATGGCATTAATCTTTTTGTCTCTTTCCCCTCGTGTTTTTCTGTTCGAGCTTTCCATGATGTATATACTTCTTCGCATGAATCAAATCAAATCAAATTAAATAAGATGAATGAATCAATCGAATCAGATTGAGGGAGGGGGGGCTTCCTAGTGATATGCAATCGGTGGCGCTATTGTGCTGCTGTCAGTGGCACTGTGGTGACATTGTTGGCACTGCTGCTGCTCACTGGCATTGCTGGTGCTGCTGTTGGCGACGCAGGGCAACCACGTTGCCTTAGGCAGCTATCTTGAGCAGCTACTAGCAACTGCTATTAGCAGCAGGTGGAGCGACATGGACAGCAGCTCGGCACAAGATGGGCGGCCCACTGGGCGGGCGGAGTAGCAAAACTGATGCAACAGCCCAAGCAACACATGAAGGCGGTGCAACCCTAGCGGGAGGGGGAGCAGCGAGAGAGAGAGAGAGAGAGAGAGAGAGAGAGAGAGAGAGAGAGAACACACATACACATGCATGCTTATGCATGCGAGTGTGCATGGTGCATGTGTGTGCATCCATACCCAGGTCCAGAATGATCTCTAGGAAAGTGAGGCAATGGGCTTGCACCTATTCTACTGACCCACTACCAAGTGTAAGATATCTAAAAGTAACCTTAGATTTCAAGGTAATCTCGACCAATTACCGATTTTGTAGAAACTTAGAGAATTTCTTGAGTGTAATTGGAAAGGAAAAGCCATTATTGCAAAACAACTTTTGTAACTTTAGTAATGCTTTTGCAACTATAAAAGGGTTCAATGAGGAATAACTACTAAGAAAGAATGATTAATGTTCTACACAAAGGGGCAACTACCCTTACATTTGGTGAAGTATTGCATTGGAAAGAGTAACCTTTCTTTTCTACAGGCAAAGTAAGAAGTGAATTCTTCCATAAATGGAGGACAAAGAGACTTTTATGTGGCCTTTGCATAGAGGAATCTTAATTGGAGGAAATCTTCTAGAACTAGTTCTATTAATTCGAATGGGTGAATCCAATAAGGGTTGGTCATGACTCTAGGTTGGGAAGGGTCAAAAAAGGCTATGGAAAGGGGGATGTTAAGGATGAAAATGTCCTCAATGTACCTAAAAGCAAATTTGAACAAGGAAAAGAGGTCTCTTTTACCTAAGGAAGCTTGTCTTGATATGAAGTCAAGTTCATACCTAGCAAAGTACATGTTGCACCAAAGAGGAGAACAAGAGAAACCCATGGAGATGCCATGTAACTGTCCAATGATATGGTGGCCAAGTTGAAAGCAAGATTTATGGAGAGCCCATTCTACCATATTCATTATCTCACCATGGTGACATGCTATGGGAAACCTCTAGGAAGGCATTTTGGTCCAAAGGGCTTAATAAATTCTAATAGATAGCTTGATATACCCAGCTATGCAAGTGCTATGGAGTAAGCCTCAAGAACCTTCACAAGAAATTTTGCATAGAACGATTTAATGTCTTCCACAAATGCATTAGAGCCTTTGGTGGGAATGTTAACTACAAAACCCAAAGATGACTTACAAATTCAAAAGACCAAGGTGCGAGAAGGTTAGGATGCCCTTCTTTTTAATGGCAGTCTTCTTACATAAGGATTGAGGACTAGGTCAAGATTGGAAGTACCAACATGAGCTCCAAGACGACCATCAAAGGTTGTAAGTTCTAATACTTAGGGTTAGAACAATCACATGCCAAATGCACTTGTTCATAAAAACCATTCGTAAGAAAATAAACTAGAGATTTGAGGAAGAACAATATTTCTAGCCAAACCCAACATGTTCAAAGGCATGAAACAAATCCCCAAAAAACTCTTGGAAAGCTTGATTGATGACATGTTGGAGAGAACGATAAATAAGAGGGATTAACAAGTGAGTACAAGCACTCAATGAGCACTACCTTACGTTCTACCAGACGCAAACGATTGTCAAGATGAATGGATGATTAATTTGCAACACTTGTGATGGAAGCCCGTGCATAGAACCATTGGAAAGTTTGAATGCTATAATGCAACTACTTGCAATGCAAAGAGATTTGCAAACTCTGTGTGTGTGTGTGTGCATGAGAGAGAGAGAGAGAGAGAGAGAGAGAGAGAGTTCTTACAACAACAAAATGTGTGTGTGCTCACCCAAAAAAAAAAGTGTGTGTGAGTGAGAGAGAGAGAGAGAGAGAGATTAAACCAAAATAGAAGGGGGCCACTTCGCAAGAAATGGTGTGGGACACTTTTTTTACAAGAGTGTTAGTAAAGCATGGCCTGGAAGGCAGTGCTAACAAAAAGGGTATGCACAAAGGACTTCTCTTTCAAAAATCTATTGGTCAAAACTTCTTTCCATCTCCAAGGTATACAACAGTCTAAAAAAAGAACTTAGGCTTTCCAAAGAGTCCAGTACATCCTCATCTCCACGACCTCTCCCTTTGGTTTTTTTAGTCTTGCCACAACTTGCTTTATTGATTGAATACCTTCCTGAACAAGGGATTGTAATATAAAATGAGTTATGGAAAATCTTCCGACTTATGAAACTGAGGCCACCTCCTTGGCATTTCTTAAGATTGGAGTCTGTGGATTCATGGTATGTGTTTCTCAGGCTCCACAAGACCAAATATGCTTCTCTGAACGGAAACTCTAATACAAAGCTTGCCCATAGATATTATGGCCCATACAAAGTTCTAAGTAGAGTTGGTGAAAATGGCATACCAGTTGGGACTGCCCCCATCTTACAAAATTCATGATGTATTCCATGTCTCCCTCTAGAAAAAGTACTTGGGTCCTTCTGAAATGAGAAGTTACCTCCCATGGATAAGGACAGATTCAGTACATTCCAGAGAGAATCATTGGTTTCAGGGACCATGTACTCAAAAATAAATCCTATGTTGAATACTACATCAAATGGAGAGAGGCCTTCCAAGATGACAAGTCCTCCTAGCAGCCCTCATTTGTTGTGGAGCAGTACCCATATCAACTCCGCTCATGCAGTTATTGGGATGCTTTGGGCATCATCATTGCTACATGATATGATCCAGTACCATCTACTGTTCTCACTGTTTTCCTTTACTATTACAGTGACTCTTCGAGATTTGAGGACATTCTTTTTAAAGTGGGGAGGACTGTAACAAAAGGGGTAGTTTAGTGACTTTTTTATTTAGCCTTGTAAGTACTACTTTATACTTTAGGCTGTTAGGATGTTGCCATGTGGTACTTCTGGGAAATCATCCTATACACGCGTTGTGAAACAACCTGCCTTTATTTATATAAAAGGCCTGGCTGCCCACATGCGCTGAACTTATCATTGTACTTCCATTCATTGAATGAACTAAATTATACAGCAGGACTCAGTTCTCAGCTGGGAATTCAATAAGGAATAATCCTTTTCTGCACAAGCTATTGTGTTATACCTAGATGAATCCAGGAACATTCCCAAACTCATCCTCTAAAAACACAACATAGTGCAGTTTCAATCTCACGATAGTCACTCATAAGATTGAAAACCAGAAACTCCATCACGCATAGCAGGGACGAGCTACTATGTCATCCCCACTGACGTCATCAGTGCCCAACGGTGGGTGTAGACCATAGTATAAAAATATGCTCACACATACAAATCCACACACCCACACATACTTTAGCATCCATTTATACTAACACAAGCTATTGTGTTAGTCCAGCACCTGTCCTCAACTTTAAAAGGTACCTCCCTGTTACTTCAGCATCTCAACCTTGAATAAATGAAGCTGCTGCTATAGCCTCGGCCTCATGATAGGGTAGGATTCTCTGCTAAATCTGATTATTTCTACTCTACTGTTTGGAATGGTCTAGTCTAAGGCTATCTGTTAGTCCGGAATTTAGTTAGCAGTCGTACAATATTTCAAAGCAGGTTGTCCTGCCAACTTTGTTCCCTCCCCCTCTTTCATAAAGCACTGTACAAGCACAGCCCAGAATTCTTTGAAGCGTCTCAGTTTAACCATTTAGCAAGCACAATAACTGACCTGTCTTGAAGATTTGGTTTGCCACACTCGCTCTCAGCCTTAGCTCCCTGCCAAGGAGCTGTATGTAACCACCATCCAAACCAGTTCACAAAAAGCCTTAAAAAATGGCCTGCCGGGGACATCTGAGAGTAGAATCTCCCGGATTTTTAGCACACAAAGATACAACCACCAATGAGTTACTTGTTGAAAGAGAGACAGCTTAGCACATCATGAATCTCAACATCAAAGCTAGGCTCGGTATTCTCAATTCCTTGGAAGCGATAAGGCTCTCTCACCCGGATCCAGTCCTATTTTCCCTCAGGACAACTTGGAAAACCCCAGCAAGCCACATTTCTCCTCCTCCACTTCCTGAAGCCAATGCTGAGCTTCCTCCTAATAATACTTGTCAGTCCCCCTCTTGCTCTCTGTCATTTGAGAGTGGCCATCTCGCCAAATTCGCAATGATAGCAAGCACCAGGACAGACACCAAAATAGATTTTCAGTTTAATTTGAATACCCCACGAACATTAATCCAGAGTTCATACAGCACACTGTTCTTGTCCGTTTCCCTTCATTGTAAACGACGGAGATACAATGCCCTTCCCCAAACCCCTTCCACAGATTGCCAAAGAAAATCTGACAAACTAGGTAAATCAAGATTCAAAACATTCAGTAAGTAGGAGCAGAGGCGAGCATCCAGGGCACGCCTGAGGAATGAAATGCCATAATATTTTTTGGCAGCTTGTCACATGGCAGAAGAGGAGAAAGACCTACCAACACTCGAAACTTTTCTGCCACCAATTCCTAACTAAGAAGCCCTCCCTCGCTTCTATCCCCATGAAATATTAGAACACAACAGTCCAAGAACTATGTCTCTTTCAGTGACTATGATCAACAATCTTACTAGAGACCACCTTAGGTCGTATTTCCATTGATTCATCAACAGTGGCAAGTTGCTTAGCAGCTTCTTCCAAAAGGGAGCTCTCGACTCAGGCCTTAGTAGCACAATCAAACACAAAGGATAGGAATGGCTCACTGCACCTTGTTCAAACCAAGGCAACTCCAACACCTCCGTCCCTCAGCATAAGCATCACATCATCAGCCGATACCTTCCTTGATCACAGCAACCCTAAGATACCACCCTGATACAACATACATGGACTCCTTGAAGCCAGCATCTTGGCCCTAAGCCCAAGAGGAGCAGAACGCTTGGCAAACCCAGTGACCCACAGCCACATAAGCAAAACCCTAAAGAAGCTCTTCACCCAGGTTGCAAGCTCATTTAAATGGTAGGGTTTCAGCTACGGCAGTTTCATTGCAAACCTAAAGACAATATAGCCAACGTGCTATATTTTGTGATAAAATGTGAAACCCTAGTACTACTAAACTCCAACGACTCTTTTAAGACAATTAGTTTACGTAGTTCCCAAGAATCTGTACATATACAAAATTATCAGCTGTTTCCCCTAAGCATTTTGTTTATGGAAGACTTATGAGATTCTGCTGAAAAGAACTTCACGGTAAAGGACTCGGTGGCAATTAGCATCTCCGTATTATCCATTAGGATATTTTCTCTTCCGCCTTTCACCTGCATTTGCTCGAGCATTATTCTCAGTCTTGACAACAGTCGGCACAGGTGGTGCTGGTTGGATCATTACTTGAGGTACTGGAGGAGGAGCCTCTTCCGGAAGTGGCCTAGGCAGTATATGCTTCAAGCGGTTGTTCCTGTAATGTTTCCAATAGAAGAACTGTTGCCGGTGGACCAATTCCTGTCAAGAATTTTGGAGTCATTTGGCGTCCTTGATAGCTCAATAGCCGGAAACAAAAACATCTGCACTGCTCACCTTGTTCACTGGATGTGCCATTGCACTACGAAAATGGGAACTCTGAAGAAGCTCAAGAAAGAATAAAGCATGAGGATACCTTCAGTAAAAGAAAGCAGTGCAATGTAAGCAGTCATCAAGTTTACATACACAGAATGATTGTAGCCCACCGCTGGAAAAGTATCACGGATTTTCACAATTATATATACCTTTGTAAGACTAGAATATATCCAATCATCCAAATTTTCACAATTAAATGTAGATTTGCTTACACAATAAATTTGGTGTACTCAGGACGTTGCCAGTACTGCAAGTACTTCAAGTAGCCAACAAATGCATCATCCTCAAAATAACGATTCTGTGCCAAATCTGAAAACACTGCACATTAGCTGCTCCTTGCAAAATAAGGCCAAACAAAGAAGTGCAAAATAAATCCAAACAAAGTAGTGCCTTGAACCTCAAATCAAAACTATTTGCTACAAAAGATCTATTTGAAACCAACCAGCACCACTTGGGTACCAAGGTAGGCTCACTACTCCATGTGATCAACTGAGAAAAAGACATCCCAAGACCTTTCTCAAATGGAGCACCAGATGATATTAGCTTTCAGAGGGCACCAGTAGATTGAACTTGACTATCACTCATATAATATGATGATTGTTCTTCTATTGAAATTCTCCTAAACTTAGATGTCCCCTTGCTAGCTCAAGAACAAAAGATGAACCATAAATTCCCGGCACATTGCCATCGCACCCCTCAACAGTCCCCACTCAACGGCCCACCTGCCTCATCTTCCGCTCAACGTACACCTCTAGCCAAGCTCCCCAGTCAAAGTGTGGCCTCAACATCCCAATCTCCCTCCAAGGTTAAGGGGCAGAGGAGTCCTCTTTTCCAAGGACTACAAGACTGAAGCACTGCCCAAAATAGCCGCTTCCTTACGAGTTCTGGTGGCTAGGGCCCTATACCTGTCTGGACATTTCAGACGATTACCAATTGGGAATAGAGGTGTTGGTCTTGATTTTGCAGCCTTGAGAAGGGGGTACCATTGCCGCAGTGGAAAGCCAATAGTCCTTTCTAGGGAATTCAACATAGCATTTGCTAATTTCTCTAATTCTACTCCAACTTATGTTACAAGTGGTATCAGAGCTCCTTATTGGCATCTGAAAGGTAATAGGCATGCTCTCTATTCTGGCTATTGCTCTTAACTCTTAGTCAAGGTTAGTAGAGATCAACCAAAAGTTCCAATAGAGTAGCAACCCGCTTACAATCCTGAAATTGGAAACCATTGCAAGAGCTGTCCAATATATTTGGATTGACTCATCATTACACCCCCCTCAACATTAGCAAACTCGATGCCCAAATAGTAGTGCAACCTACCCAAATCTGACATTGAAAATGATTTCTGCAAGTCTGCCTTCATGTCAAGCCCAGTGATAAGGTGCCACTCATTCCTTTGTAAGGTGCCACTCATTCCTTTGCAACCCTAGTTACAGTCAGTTAGGTCAATTGGTACAGTTAGTACATGTACCACTTACGACAGTTAGGACACTTAAGTCTAGTTAGGGCACTTAGCCCTAGGCTTTTGCTATATTGACTCTCTCTTGAGCCTCCACTCATTTTACAGCAATTCATTACAGCATCTCGTTTTTCTTCTTCCCTCCTTCATTTTGAGCTTCCATTGCTTTCCCTAGCCTACAGTGGTATCAGAGCAGGTTAAGGATCCATTCCCTCGCCATTGGCAGCTTGTGGCAGCGCCTAGAGCTCTCAATTCTGCTGGTTGGTTCATTTTCAAGGCATTTGGAGCAAGCTGAAGCAGTTCGGGGTTGCAATTCCATCGCAGGATACTGAGCAGTTCGGACCTGCAACATCTCTCCCAAGCTGTTTGCAACTGTACGGCCTCACACGTGTGGTTCTGTACAGCCGTACGGACCACTTGCGCCAGCATTTATTGCATCTCGGGAGTTGTACGGACCTGCTGTGCATCATTTCAACCATGTACAAAGCTGTATGGCCTCTTTCCAGCATTTAATTCTCACGTGTGGTCCGTACAACAGTACAAGCTGTTTGGCAGCCCCTAGAGCTCTCAATTCTGCTGGTTGGTTCATTTTCAAGGCATTTGGAGCAAGCTGAAGCGATTCGGGGTTGCAATTCCATTGCAGGAAACTGAGCAGTTCGGACCTGCAACATCTCTCCCGAGCTGTTTGCAACTGTACGGCCTCACACGTGTGGTTCTGTACAGCCGTACGGACCACTTGCGCCAGCATTTATTGCATCACGGGAGTTGTACGGACCTGCTGTGCATCATTTCAACCATGTACAAAGCTGTACGGCCTCTTTCCAGCATTTAATTCTCACGTGTGGTCCGTACAGCAGTACAAGCTGTTTGGCAGCCCCTAGAGCTCTCAATTCTGCTGGTTGGTTCATTTTCAAGGCATTTGGAGCAAGCTGAAGCGGTTCGGGGTTGCAATTCCATCGCAGGAAACTGAGCAGTTCAGACCTGCAACATGTGTGCAACTGTACGGCCTCACACGTGTGGTTCTGTACAGCCGTACGGACCACTTGCGCCAGCATTTATTGCATCTCGGGAGTTGTACGGAGCTGCTGTGCATCATTTCAACCATGTACAAAGCTGTACGGCCTATTTCCAGCATTTAATTCTCACGTGTGGTCCGTACAACAGTACAGACTGCTGTACGGCCATTTTCGCAGCTATACAGATCTGCTCAAGTCACTTTTCAGCACATTCAAGGCTCATTCTATTCGAAGCTTTTTTCAGTCCTTCGGAGCTGTCTCGTGCTGCGTGCCAATTGTTCAAGAAATTTGGAGTTTGCTGCATTGATCTAGAGGTCCCTCTTTGAGCCCATTC
Source organism: Dipteris shenzhenensis (assembly GCF_047967505.1). Taxonomy (NCBI): domain Eukaryota; kingdom Viridiplantae; phylum Streptophyta; class Polypodiopsida; order Gleicheniales; family Dipteridaceae; genus Dipteris; species Dipteris shenzhenensis. The sequence goes on from NC_141612.1 coordinate 55,294,353, forward strand.
CTCATTATTTGGCTTTCCCTTGCCTCAGGCCACAAGTTCTGCTCCATTAGATCACCCTGCTCTCATTTCCAAGTGCTCTCCTACTCGTGGGAGCACTTTCTCTTGCTGTATCTCTCATTTCCAGCCCTCTCTTGGCATCTCTAATTGCCATTTGCTGTCTTTTTCAGCTCTCCCTCAAGGGTGAAACCCCTTGTTCCGCTCCATTGGATCACCCTCCTCTCATTTCCAAGTGCTCTCCTCCTCGTGGGAGCACTTTCTTTTGCTGTATCTCTCATTTCCAACCCTCTCTTGGCATCTCTAATTGCTATTTGCTGTCTTTTTCAGCTCTCCCTCAAGGGTGAAACCCCTTGCTCGCATTTGGAGCCTTTTCCTTGCTATATTTTGGGGCTACATGATTGGGTAAGCCTTTGTTGCATTGGTTCTTTCCAATTTCTGCAAAACAGGCCTTTCTTTACTTCATTTGCATTTTGTAAAGGCCTCATGTTGCCTTTTAGGGAATTTTTGCCACAGGTACACCTTGAGACAACAGAGTCTTTTGAAGTGAAAAGCTTTGAAGTTTGATCAACGTTTTGCCTTTTGATTTTGGGACGGTGCCCTTCTCTCATTTGCCTTCCTTACCAGTTGGTGCATTTGCCTTGAATTTCATTGTCACTCCCATGATGCTTCTTCTTCGGGGGATATGAAGAAGAAGAACAGATGCAACTATTGCAGGAAACCTAGGCATGACATTTCTAAATGTACGAAGAGAATTGCATCTGAGAAGAAGAAGAAAGAGTCTGGTCTTGCAGTATCTAGTTCTCCTAGTCCAGATGATTAACATGAGTCAGCTAACTTTGCACAAGACCAGCATTGGGCTTTTCTTGTTACATGTCAGTATAATCCTGATATTCATGATGCTTGCATGATAGCTTCTGATGAATCTGATGCCTGGTTCTTTGATAGCGGTGCTAGCAAGCACATTACTTCTTGCAAAAAGTTATTCAGCTCACTTGAGCATGCATCTAAGGAGGGGACAGTCACATGTGTCAATAATGCATCATATACAGTGAAAGGCATTAGGCAAGTTGCTCTTACTTCTATTTCCAGTGGTCTGGTTACTCTAGAGAATGTGCTTTATGTTCCAGGCATTCGTAAGAACCTCATCTCTATGTCATCCATAGCTACTTGTGGCTATCACGTTCTTTTTTATGGTATTTGATGTATGGTATATGATGCTACACATGCCTTTACCATGGTCTTGACTGGGACATTGACTAGAGGGCTGTATAGACTTGATGCCTACGATAGATGCTTGGACGATGTTGGACTTGCAGATGCAAATGCCTTTGATGTTCATTCCTCTACCATGGCAGATACCCATCTGTAGCATGAGCGATTTGGACACCTCAACTTTGGGGCTTTGGTGAAGCTACATATGCCTTCGAAGCATGTTTGCGAACCTTGTTTGCTCTGTAAGATGCACCATTCTGCATTTCCCAAGGATGGGAGAGTTTAGTTCATAGTGATGTTTATGGACCCATGCCGGTTGCAACTCTTGGGGGATTCTATTATTGTCACATCTAGGTATACTTGGAATTTCGCTTTGAAATCCAAATTTGAAGTTTTTGCATGCTTCAGGCATTTCATTGCCTTGGTTGAGAATAAGAGTGGGCTGAAAATTGCTCACATTAATACAGATAGAGGGGGTGAATATATGTCAAAGGAGTTTGTTGTTTTTTTGGCCTCACGTAGCATACATCATCAATGCACTCTGCCTTACACTCCTCAACAAAATCTTGTGGCTGAGTGCAAGAATAGATCAATCATGGAGATAGCCAGGTGTATGTTGAAAGGGAGCTATTGCCTAACAAGTTGTGGTTGGATGCCGTTATGTGTGCAAATTAGATTTTGAATAGATGTCCCACCAAAGCATTGAAGACCATCACACCTTATGAGGCTTGGACAGGTCATAAGCCCAGTATTTCTCACATGAGGACTTTTGGATGCTTGGCATATGCACGACACGAACAAAGTTGGATGATAAAGCTGTCAAATGCATTTTTATTGGGTATAGCTCAGAAAGCAAGGGCTATGGGCTCTACCAGCCCCACACGGGCAAGTGTTTTGTCATTAGGGATGTTGTATTTGATGAATCCTACACTATGCCTTTGCTGGACTGTCAAAAACAGCCCGTTGTTGATGCACCAGATCTCTTTGACAGCTTGATGCCTTTGTTTCCGTCATATGCTCATGATGATGTCACATCTGAGGTTGTTCCTCCTACATTTGCTGGTCATTTGCAGCCACATATGCCGCATGATATTCAGCCCTCTTTACAGCCTAATACACCTCAGCTTAATCAGGACATTGTGCACAGGGCTCTTGACCAGGTGAGAGCTGAAATACAAGAGCCCAAAAAGGTCCCCCGTTGACTCCTTGACACATTAAAATGTTGGAGATAAGTGCACACTAAGTGTACTATTTCCTAGTCTACATTTGTCTAAGTCTAAGTCTAGTCTTTATGTCTTAAGTGTGTGCCATGTGGCACTTCTACAATTATCCCATAAGCACTCTTGCGTTATGTCTTGTACTTTGGCCCATATATTCATGGGTCACATCATTGCAATCTATCTGTCTAGCTTGTGTCTTGTCTACACTCTTCTCAAGGTATTTCTTGTCTTTCAATCTTGTTATTTCATTTCTATTTTCTAGTTCTTGCTTCCATATTCCATCATGGTATCAGAGCTAGGTTGATCCCTCTTCTCTCCCCTCAGTCTGCCTCTTCTCTTTCTCTCCCCTCAGTCTGCCTCTTCTCAAATCTCTCCCCCGCTGCAGATCTGCCCCTCTTCTCAGATTTCTCCATCTTCTCATTTCTCCCTCTTTCTGCCCCGCCATTGCGGGCCAGATCTGCGCGCCAGATCTGTATATTTCCGCTCCAGATCTGCGCCAGATCTCCGCTCCAGATCTGCACACCATTTCTGCCAGATCTGAGCGCCAGATCTGCGCAGTCCTGCTGTCACTCCTGCACCCGCTCCTGCTGTCGCTCCTGCATCAACGTACCTGCCGTCCGTACAGATCAGCGCCGTCCGTACGCCGTACTCCATACATTGTCGTCCGTACTCCGTACTCTGCTGCCCGTACAGTCCGTACAGTCCGTACGACTGTACGGAATCCGTACCTGCACAGGCCGACTTCTCCAGCTACTGTTCGAGATCTGCTCCATCTTCACGGAGATCTGCGCCATCTGTTCGACCTCCTGGACTGCGCCCCTTTTTTGCACCTCTACCTCTGCCTGGGATTAAGGTACTATGCTTTGCCTCTTTCAGTTTGCTGAGCAGTCTCTCTTTTTTGCTGGTTCCTCCTGCTTCGATGGGCTATCATATGCTATGGCCTTGACAAAGTGGTGAGAGAACCGGCTTCTTGGATCTCTCCTTTCATTTATTTCTGCAATATTGTAAGGGAATAGACACTGCCCTTGCATCCTAGCAAGAGGTAAGCTTAACCTTCCCACATGGCATCTTCCTCTCATTCTCTCATATCTATCGACAAATTCAATGGGTCCAACTTTCATACTTGGCAAATCAAAATCAAGTGCCATATTATGAAAGAAGGTCTTTGGGACATTGTTCACCGTGCTGCTCCCGAAGGTCCCTCCGAGCAAGTTGTCACTGCCAAGAACGACAAAGCCTATGCTATCATATTGCTCGGCCTTGGAGATGATTACATTCATCACATCTCCGACATACAGTCTGCTCCTCAAGCATGGATCACTTTGGATACCCTTTTTGGAGCCCAATCTAAAAACTCTAAGATTGCACTTATGATCTCATTCTTTGATCTACATATGCAGGAAGGAGCTACTATAGCCTCTCATGTCAATTATCTTCGCAGTCTTATGGTTCAGCTTGCGTCAGTCAAGTCTCCCATCTCCGAAGATATTGCTATTGCTGTGCTTCTCAAAAGCTTACCTGACACCTATGCTACTCTTGTCACTACCTTCAAGTATCATAATAATCCTTCTCTTGAGGGTATCATCAATGCTCTCCAAGAGGAAGAAAGAACTCAACAACGAAAGGTAACTGACACTGCATTTTTAGCAAAGAAAGGAAGTTCTAAGGTAAGAAAGCCTTGCACCCATTGTGGCAAAACTAATCATCTGGAGAAGGACTGTTTCAAGGCTCATCCATGCACCATTTGTGGCCGTGATAATCACCGGGAGAGGGACTGCTACTCCAAAACCTCTACATCAGCCCCTGCATCTACCTCAGCCCATGTTGCTGCAACATCTCCATCAGCTAATCCTGCTGTTCCTTCCTCACATGATGAGAAGTGGGCTTTCTGATTACTTCTATTTCTTGTCTACCACTTTGACCACCGATGATGTAGGTCAAGGGGTTCTAGTGTCTTGGTCTTTCTGTTTGTCTACACTCAGTATTCTGTCTATCTAGTCTTGTCTGTCTGTCTATCAATCTGACTGTGTTTTGTTTTAGATCCATCTTGTCCCTACCCTTACTCGGTGCTTTCTATCAATTCAAACAACGGATTTTGCAGAGGCATTTGAATGAGATGATTGCGAGTTGCCAAACACATTTACTTGAACTTAAGAGTTTGCAATTAAGCTGGAATTAAGACTTATACAGCTTAAACACAAAGTGACATCATTGGAGAATGCAATATGATTGAGGGGCCAAGACGGGGCCCCCCCTTATCCAGGCTCACTTTATTCTTGAAAATGGAGATACAAGACCAAGGTGCAATGCACCTTCCAAACTGATGAACTCAGTGAAAACCTAGGACCTAGATACAAGACTCAAGAGCATATGTACAAGGTAGACAACAAAAAAAGAGGACTCCAAGCTCAGGTTTCAACTCTTGGCTTGCCCAATCCACAAGGAAGAAGCCTGCAACAATCACCACTTACATCCAACATTAGAGACAAGCACTAGTTTCTAGAAGATAGTAGAAACAACATGAAATAGTGCTGTAAATGAGATAAACTTGACAATACAGGCTCCCTTCGTGACTTGACCCTTTTGTAGATGAAATCCTTGATGCCTCTGAAGCTACCTTGGGTGAGGAGAGTGTGGAAATGGGGCTGGAATGAGAACAGCTTAGAAAAACAGCCTGTAGGCTAGAGAGAGAAAGCTTTTATGGAGTGATAGCTGTAGAGAGAGAGTGCCTATGCTGATCCCAAGGGAGGAGATGTAAGAGAGGAGCTGCTGCTGTTCCAGAGGTGCACAGAAAGGCAGATTTCTGCAAGGGAAATGGGCTGGAACAGTAGAGAGAGAAATTCTGCAGTAGAGAGAGAAAGACTGCAGCAGGAGAGAGAAAGGGGCTGTGGCTGCTCCAGGCTAGGTGAAGGAGAGAGGATGCTGCTGCTGTTCCAGAAGAGCTGAGAGGGGGCAGATTTCTGGAGAGGAGGGGCTGGAACTGTAGAGAGAGAATGTGCTGTTGTAGAGAGAGAAAGTGCTGCTGAGGTGAGAGAATGGCTTGGGGAGAAGCTGGCTGCACCCAAGGAGCTGGAGAGGTTCTGCTGCATCATCTAAAAGGAGGGAGAAGAAAAGTGACGAAATTTTCATGTGTGGAATGAAGGGGAGAGGCCTTCTTTTATAGGCTTAGCCCCCCTCCTAGGCCTAGAGTGGAAGGTGGACACTTGTCCCAGATTTTTGGTGGGCTGCAGTCCCAAAGAGGACAGCCCACCACCTGCCCCAAATCTACCAGATTTGGGGCCAAACACTTGGCCTGCATGCCCTGCCACTTGCCATGCATGCTGCCACATGTGTGGGACAGGTGGACTGACCTGCCAGCTCAGATTCCATGTGGCAGTCTGCCACGTGTCAGCTGCCACGTCACTCCCAAAAACCCTAAAATTTCAAAGTTGTCAGAATTTAATTCTGATCGCACCCACGGGTTCCTAACAGCTTAGACTATCTATTGACGTACTCTAAGGTCATAATTGAGCCATACTGAGCTCATTTGTTTGTCGTCTTATCTTGTATCTCCATTACTCTTGGCATGCTGCCAGGCCCACACCCAAAGCTCAGGGAACATTCTCTTGAATGGTTCCTAGGTCGGTATGCAATCTGTGCATTTGATTGGTCCCATGTTTGGGTACTCAGGTGGGGTGTGGTTTCTAGATGTCCCTCTCAAAGAGAGGCCATCACTCTTGTGGGTCACTAATGCCCATAACCCCAAGCAAGGGGGTCCACCCTCAAATGCTAGACCTAGTCCCCATTGGTCCGTAACTGAACAGTAGGAAAACATTTCATTTCTTAATAAGCATACTATTGAAAAACAAAAAGAAATAGTACTAAGAAAGTGGATACATGTTGAAGCAGGATGACATTCCCTCCGTCTTTCATTCGGTTGTCCGCAACTGAAATGCTTCCTCATAAGCATCCAGGATTTCAGGACACTCTTGAAATGTAGCTCTGTCCACCCATTGGGCATCGGTGGATGGGAGCCCTCTAAACTTCAAAAGGTACATTTTGCGAGTCGTGCCTCGACGTCCCGTAGTGAAGTTATGCAAAATAATTTGCTCTGGGATCAACAAGATCTCAGTGTCCTCTACTTCAGGTGCATCGTCCAGTGTGGGCTCTTGAGGTGGTTCCCCAATGAAGGGTTTCACCAAGCTTACGTGGAAGACATTGTGAATCTTCCAATGCTCTGGAAGTCTCAATCGAACTGAGACATCATTTATTACCTGCAACACCTGAAAAGGACCATAATATCGAAAGGATAGCTTGAAGTAGATGCGCTTTTTGCCCACTTTGGTTTTTAACCGGGCTTTCTCAAATTTCAATAAGACCCATTGGCCTTCTTTCACTGCAAACGCCCTCCGTCTTTTATTTGCAGCTGCTCTTTGTTTCTCCTGTGCCTTTTGAATGGCTGCTCGAACTGTGGCATAAGCAGAGTCATAATCCTCCACGAATTGATCAGCGGCAAAGATTTTCTCTTTTGTTTGCATGAGTGGAGTTGGTAAAGATCTACCATATACAATTTCGAAAGGAGCTTTTCCAATGGAGGAATGAATTGTGTTGTTATAAGCAAACTCCACGAGAGGAAGGAATTTCTCCCAAAAGGTTTGCTGGTCATGCACATAAAATTTCAGCAAATCCAAGAGTGTATTATTCGTAACTTCAGTTTGGCCATCCGTTTGAGGATGAAAAGCTGAGGAGAAACTTAGAAGAGTTCCAAGGTTCTCAAACAAAGCTTGCCAGAAGTTACTAGTGAACTTTGAGTCTCTATCTGATACTATAGACTTGGGCATGCCATGGTGTCTAAAGATGTGTCTAATAAATAAATGGGCAGCTTCAGGTGCCTTGAGATTCTTTCTGCAAGGAATGAAGTGGGCTTGCTTGCTGAATCGATCTACTATCACCCAAATCATGTCATGATTTTGATTGGTCCTGGGAATTCCTGTAATGAAGTCCATGGTGATGTGTTCCCATGGTCTCTCAGGAATGGGTAGGGGCTGAAGTAAACCCTTGGGTTTTCCTCTCTCATACTTAGCTTTTTGACATGCGAGACAAGCTGAAATGTAGGCAGCAGTGTCCTTTTTCATATTAGGCCAGTAGAAAAATTTATCCATGGCTGAAAAAGTGGCCACAATACCCCTATGACCAGCATAGGGTGGGTTATGGCTTTCCTCCATCACTTTAGATCTAAGCTGCTTTGTGATACATAGTTTGTTCTCCATGAATAAATAGCCATCCCTGATGTGGTAGGCATGATGGGTGCCTCCATCTTTCAAATGTGCCCATGGCTGAGCAAAATCAGCATCTCCCTCATAGAATTCTTTGAGGGCTGTTAGCTCATCATGATAGGGAACTGAAATATGGTGAAGCCGTGGTCTACGAGAAAGGGCATCAGCCACTACATTCTCTTTTCCAGGAGTATATTGTATCTGAAAATGAAATGATTGCAGAAAGGTAGACCATTTCATATGTCTCTCTCTGATCAGAGGTTGAGTTAGAAAATATTTAAGACTTTCATGATCAGTTTTTACAAGAAAATCTATCCCTAAAAGATAATGTTTCCAAAGTTTGAGAGCATGAATTACAGCTAAGAGTTCTTTTTCATAGATATCATAATGAAGTTCAGCATCTCTTAGCCGTCGGCTTTCAAAGGCCACAGCATGACCATCCTGGGTAAGAGAAACCCCAAGGCAATCGCCACTGGCATCAGCTGCTACTAGGAATGGTTTCCTTAAGTCAGGAATGATAAGTACAGGAGCTGTAGTCAGGGCATGCTTTAGAGCATTAAAAGAGTCCTTTTCTTTTTGGGTCCATCTGAACTTCAGATTTTTCTTAGTGAGATCATGTAGAGGGGCTGCAAGTTCAGCAAAATGCCAAATAAACCTTCGGTAATATGAGCATAGGCCTAGAAAAGACCTTACCTCATGGGCATTCTTCAAGTCAGGCCACTCTACAATTGTCTGTATCTTGGCTGGGTCCATACGGACACCTTCTCGTGAGATAATGTGACCAAGATAGTGAATCTCAGGAAGAAAGAACTCACTTTTCTTCTCATTGATGTGAAGAGCATTTTCAACTAAGATTTGAAATACAATCTTTAGATGTTCCTTATGCTCTTCCTCATTCTTGCTGAAAATGAGGATGTCATCAAAGAAGACGGCAGTGAACTGTCTATAGTTCCTGAACAACCGTTCCATCAGTCGATTGAACGTGGCTGGGGCATTAGTAAGGCCAAATGGCATTACCATATATTCATACAGCCCAAATGTGGTTCGGAAGGCTGTTTTATGAATGTCCTCAGGTACAACTCGTACCTGATGGTAGCCACTCTTAAGATCTATACGGCTGAAAATTTCAAATCCTCCTAAACGATCAAAGATATCGTCTATACGAGGAATTGGGAAACGATTCTTAACCGTCTGTTTGTTTAAGGCTCTATAGTCTATGCACATCCGGAAGGTTTTATCCTTCTTTTGGACTAGTAAGACAGGAGAGCAAAAAGAAGAACTACTGGGTTGGATCAATCCCTTGTCCAAGAGTTCTTGGACTTGCTTGAAGATTTCATCTTGTTGAGATTGACTAACTCTATATGGGGGTCTATTTGGAGGTGAAGACCCTGGAACTATGTCAATTTTGTGATCCTCTGGTCTCTCAGGAGGGAGGTGACTAGGAAGTTCCTGAGAGAAGCAACTAGAGAATTCCTGAAGGAAATCTAATCTTTCTTTTGTGAGAGGATCTGACTTTTCTTCACTTGGTTGCTTATCGCGTACAAACACTAGAAAAGAACATACTCCTTTCTTAAGCAAATTGGGAGATCATGCATGACTTACCATAGGAATGGTGTTTCCTGAAACTCCCGCTGTAATGCTCACATCTCTACCCTTATGTTGGAGGGTTAGAATATTCTTCACATAATCGATTCGGGGGTTGACTTGCTTATGCCAGGGCATGCCGAGAATTACATCTGATCCTTGAAGTGGTGCCACCATGAAGGGTAGATGATCCAAGTACCCCTGGATGTGTACACGAAGCTTGCCGATGATGGGGTACACCTTCTCTTCTTGGTTCTTGAAGGCTGCAGTTGCCTCCAAGGCTTCTCCTTTATCCTCTGGGGCTATCCCGAGGTTCTGTGCCATCTCATGAGAAATAAAGTTGTGAGTAGCTCCACTATCGAACAAAAACAAAGCGGATTGATCCTTTACCTGACCCCATGTTTTCAACAAACTATGGGTGTCGTTTACAGCTCCCTTTTCTGGAGGTGCTTCCACCTTGTTGACTACCAAAACTGGCTTTTTGAGGGCTGCTTCTTTGTTGCTGCTGTTTTTGGCAGCTTGAGGGCATTCGTAGAAGTTGTGGCCTCGATCGCCACACTTGAAACACCGCCCTTCGGAGTAATACTTTTGCTTCTGTTGTGGAGACAATGAGCTGAAAGTGCGGGCTGCTTTCTTCGAAGGAGGCTGGCTGGCTGACTTTTGCTCTTTTGGTGCGTCCTTTGCTGTCTCCTTACCCTTTTGTTCCTTGGAAGAGGTTCCCTGGGACTTCCGCTTGTTGTTGCTGCCATTCCGCTTGTTGGAGAAAGATTGTTTCTTCTCCACCTTCAAGGCAATGTTGATGGTGTCTTCGAGAGAAGTAGGAGTGGCAATGTCCACCTCATGCTGAACGATATACCGTAGGCCAGCAAAGAACTTCCTTTGCTGCTCTTTTTTATCCTTCCTACTGAATGCTTGAACTTTTAACAAAGTATCCCAAAAACGATCAACATACTCACTGACTTTCTCTTCTTGGCGTTGGCGGAGGATGTCCCACTGCACCATTGTATCTCTCTTAAACTCCTTAGGCAGGAAGTGCCTCATCAAGTTCTTCTTGAAGCGCTTCCAGGTGTGGGCTTGCTGTCCAGTGTTGACCATAGCTGCCCACCAGAGTGAAGCACGGTCTTGCATGTGCAGGACGGCAAACCGGATCTTCGCCCTGTCTTCGTACTCGTCTCCCTCAAAGAAATACTCGAGGTCTCGGATCCAGGCCAGCAAGACCTCGGGCTTGTCCTCTCCCTTGTACTTGGTAAACTTAAAGAGCTTATCTCCAAGAGGTACCTTATGCTTTGCATACCTTTGTCTCCGTGGACGTCTCGAAGGAGATGGACTCCGATGACGCCGTCTACCTCGAGGAGGGGAAGAAGAGAATGATCTTCCCTCCTTGTTGGAGTTGGTGTTGTCCGCACGGCCTCTTCCTTGGGATTGGGCCCTTATGTCATGAGTTTCTGCTTGGCTGCTTTCCAGCACTTGAACCTGTTGAGCAATGTTTGCCAAGAGAGCACTCAACTCATGCAAGTTAGGAGGAGGGTCAGGTCCATTGGCTGCCATGATGACAAGATGACTCAATGAAGGAGAGACTCAACAAGAGAAAGCACAGAGTACAGGACCACTACCTAAGCTCTGATACCAATGTAAACTACTCGGTGCTTTCTATCAATTCAAACAACGGATTTTGCAGAGGCATTTGAATGAGATGATTGCGAGTTGCCAAACACATTTACTTGAACTTAAGAGTTTGCAATTAAGCTGGAATTAAGACTTATACAGCTTAAACACAAAGTGACATCATTGGAGAATGCAATATGATTGAGGGGCCAAGACGGCCCCCCCCCCTTATCCAGGCTCACTTTATTCTTGAAAATGGAGATACAAGACCAAGGTGCAATGCACCTTCCAAACTGATGAACTCAGTGAAAACCTAGGACCTAGATACAAGACTCAAGAGCATATGTACAAGGTAGACAACAAAAAAAGAGGACTCCAAGCTCAGGTTTCAACTCTTGGCTTGCCCAATCCACAAGGAAGAAGCCTGCAACAATCACCACTTACATCCAACATTAGAGACAAGCACTAGTTTCTAGAAGATAGTAGAAACAACATGAAATAGTGCTGTAAATGAGATAAACTTGACAATACAGGCTCCCTTCGTGACTTGACCCTTTTGTAGATGAAATCCTTGATGCCTCTGAAGCTACCTTGGGTGAGGAGAGTGTGGAAATGGGGCTGGAATGAGAACAGCTTAGAAAAACAGCCTGTAGGCTAGAGAGAGAAAGCTTTTATGGAGTGATAGCTGTAGAGAGAGAGTGCCTATGCTGATCCCAAGGGAGGAGATGTAAGAGAGGAGCTGCTGCTGTTCCAGAGGTGCACAGAAAGGCAGATTTCTGCAAGGGAAATGGGCTGGAACAGTAGAGAGAGAAATTCTGCAGTAGAGAGAGAAAGACTGCAGCAGGAGAGAGAAAGGGGCTGTGGCTGCTCCAGGCTAGGTGAAGGAGAGAGGATGCTGCTGCTGTTCCAGAAGAGCTGAGAGGGGGCAGATTTCTGGAGAGGAGGGGCTGGAACTGTAGAGAGAGAATGTGCTGTTGTAGAGAGAGAAAGTGCTGCTGAGGTGAGAGAATGGCTTGGGGAGAAGCTGGCTGCACCCAAGGAGCTGGAGAGGTTCTGCTGCATCATCTAAAAGGAGGGAGAAGAAAAGTGACGAAATTTTCATGTGTGGAATGAAGGGGAGAGGCCTTCTTTTATAGGCTTAGCCCCCCTCCTAGGCCTAGAGTGGAAGGTGGACACTTGTCCCAGATTTTTGGTGGGCTGCAGTCCCAAAGAGGACAGCCCACCACCTGCCCCAAATCTACCAGATTTGGGGCCAAACACTTGGCCTGCATGCCCTGCCACTTGCCATGCATGCTGCCACATGTGTGGGACAGGTGGACTGACCTGCCAGCTCAGATTCCATGTGGCAGTCTGCCACGTGTCAGCTGCCACGTCACTCCCAAAAACCCTAAAATTTCAAAGTTGTCAGAATTTAATTCTGATCGCACCCACGGGTTCCTAACAGCTTAGACTATCTATTGACGTACTCTAAGGTCATAATTGAGCCATACTGAGCTCATTTGTTTGTCGTCTTATCTTGTATCTCCATTACTCTTGGCATGCTGCCAGGCCCACACCCAAAGCTCAGGGAACATTCTCTTGAATGGTTCCTAGGTCGGTATGCAATCTGTGCATTTGATTGGTCCCATGTTTGGGTACTCAGGTGGGGTGTGGTTTCTAGATGTCCCTCTCAAAGAGAGGCCATCACTCTTGTGGGTCACTAATGCCCATAACCCCAAGCAAGGGGGTCCACCCTCAAATGCTAGACCTAGTCCCCATTGGTCCGTAACTGAACAGTAGGAAAACATTTCATTTCTTAATAAGCATACTATTGAAAAACAAAAAGAAATAGTACTAAGAAAGTGGATACATGTTGAAGCAGGATGACAGAGGCTATGCAAGCTGAATTTGATTTAGCTATCAGAATAACACTTGGGAGTTATGTGACTTGCCTCCTGGCAAGAATGCCATTGGAACTAAGTGCGTTTATAAGATTAAACGAAAACATGATGGTTCAATGGACCGTTACAAAGCTCATCTTATTGATAAGGGCTATGCTCAACAGCAAGGCATTGACTTTGAGGAGACTTTTCCCCCACTTCCAAGATCACTATTATTCGCATTGTTATTGCCTTTGCTGCCCACTTTTATTGGGAAGTACATCAGCTTGATATCAAGACAGCTTTCCTTCATGGGCATTTGCAGGAAGAGGTCTATGTTTCCCAACCTCTTGGCTTTTGAGGTTGAAGCTTTTGAAAGGTATGCCGCTTAAAGAAAGACCTCTATGGATAAAGCAAGCACCCAGGATACATGCTCACTTGCTTACACTTGGCTTTCAAAACAGCCCTACTGAGGCTACCCTTTACATCCGCAAGAGTGGGGCAGATTTGCTGATTTAGTACTCTATGTGGATGACATGCTTATGACTGGGACACATGCTGAGCAAATTGCAGCTTTTAAGCTTGACTTGCAGAGGATGTTTGCTATGTCTGATCTTGGTCTTTTGCACTACTATCTGGGCATTCAATTTGGTAGCAGTGAGGGGGGCATTTTGATGTTACAATTCAAGTATATTGGACAGCTTTTGCAACGTTTTCAGTTTGAGGATTGCAAGCTAGTATCCACACCATTAGAGCCTGGTTTTAAGATCTCTTCTGAGGATGGCAACGGTGCTTGTAATGTCACTCTCTATCAGCAAGAGACTGGTTGTTTGATTTACTTATGCCATACGAGACCCAATGTTCAGTATGATGTGTCACAGTTGACCAGATATATGCTTAGCCCCTCTACGCACCATTGGCAGGCCGTGAAGCATGTCTTCAAGTATCTCAAAGGCACTCAGCATTTGGGCCTCCTTTCTAAAAAAGAAGAGTTAGGGTTCTCCTCAAAGATTCTAACAAGATGACGCTAAGATCTTCCAGCATCTAATTTTGCAAAAATGAAATCATTCACTTGGCCATAATAATTCTCTAAAGACTATGCTATATGAGGTTTCATACTGTCAAGTAAAGCAATGGAGGTAAACCAAAAGGTATGGATAGGAAGACAGAGGAGGGGACGTATAAGTGCTCCTTTGTGGCCAATCAAGTTGAGTACTTAGGTCACATAATGAGTTGCCAGGAAATTAGGGGTCACCCATCTAAAGTTAAGGCAATCAAGAATGGCCACAACCTACAAATCCTACTCAGCTGAGGACTTTCTTGGGCTTGATGGGGTTTTCCACAAAGTTCATAAAAGGTATGCTAAGAAAGCTGCAGCTCTTAACAGATTTACTAAAGGGAAATTCATTTTATTGGGGGAAAGCAGCTTAACTTCCTTGGGATGACCTTGGTTGACAATGCCAATCCTGCAATGTCCAAATCAATGTGCATTTGGGGTTAAAAGAAGAGTCTTATTGGGCCAAATCACTTTAGAAGAAGGGATGATGATAGATCCTCAAAAGTTTGAAGCCATTTTGAATGCCCCTGCACCCAAAAATCTGAAGCAACTGGGCAGATTTATTGGTAAATAAAATGGCATAAGATATTCATCTCACACCTGTCGACCTTTGACAAGTTTGACCCAAAATCGTCAGTCCCCCGGACTGGGAATTACCATTTCATGTCTTCGTCGATGCATCAGAAATAGCAGTCAGAGCAGTCGGGATGCAAAGCCATACCAAAAACTTGTACAGACCAGTCTCTAAGCCTTTCTTGATTATGGCCGATGCTATTGGAAGAGGCATACGAGCTGTTTGGGAAGCGGAATATGGTGTACTAGCAAAATCAAAGCAGGAATTTGAATGAGAAGAACCTTTCTTCTGCCGCACATGACAAGAAACATTAGCAATCATTCATCAGTATGTCGTTACTTCAGGGTTTTGATGCTTTACTCTCATTGAGAAGCAAGGCTAGCTTCTCAAAATGAAGGTTAGATTAGATCACTTAGGGTAGAGGGTGCACGATAGAGAGAAAGATCAAATGTCACGTACAGCTCATGTAGCAGTAGGTGTTCACGCTGGGTAAAGAGCTTATTACCAAAAAACACAAAGGAATGAAAAGAAATAGATATAGGAGTACTGCAGAAATATGCGCTGTGAAACCGTCAAAAGGAAGCAACTATAGTGAAGACTATCAAGTTTGGTAAGGGGAAACCCAAACGGAAAATCATCTCAGTATAAACATCTAGAATACTGTAAGACGAGCAGGATGAAGGGCAACGGTTGCATTTCGCATAATTCTCTGATAGTCTAAGATTAGTGCTGATGGAACCCAAAAGCGCTTGCGAATTAGAAGCCTACAGTGAATGTAAGTAGGATTGGCAAGGCAATTCACGAACTCCAGTTCCAGCAGCAATCGCTGTCGACCACCATCGGTCTCTTTGAACTGATCCTTCAGCCTGTAGGCGAACAAAAAGTCAGCGAAGAAAGTCTCACTGCTAGCTCGTTTGGCAGAAATTTCCACACTTCACCATTGTTTAACACCGTATTTCTTCCTCTCTTTCTCATTAGTTTTGCGTTCTCTGGAAAACAGAGAATGAAACCCTCTCTTTCTCAGCAGTTGTACCGAAAAGTTGATTTCTCTTTCTCTGGAAGAAAGGAAATAAAACAGATCCTCTTAAAGGATCCAGCAGCAGAAAGAACTTACGTTGGAGGATTGGCAGCTACCTCCACTGTGCTCTGAGTAGCAGCCATGGGTGCACAGCATCGATTCAACTCGAATTCCAAGACTTTCAGCTTAACGATTTACACAAATCTAGGTAGGCACATACTTTTTATCGGCCTGCCGAAGGAAGGGAAGCGCTTAGACCTTGCGACTATTGCTCCACGTGGTTTATTGTTATGGCCTTGCTATTTAACCTTCTATGTGAGTTGGTTGCTTACCATTTCGCACCGTTCTCTTGTATACCCCCAGACTCTCCACTCCAAACCCACAATAGCCACTATGACGTATCGTCCCCATGCTTCACGCAAGGAGCTATTGAAAAGCAATGGATTTGATGAGTTCAGTGATCAAGAGTGTCGATGATGTTCCAGCTACGCTTTGCGATAACCGTTGTGCTTGCCTCTTTGTGGCATCTCCTGTTGTAGACCGCTGTACGTGCGGGTCAAGTTAAGCTACTTGTTGAAGTTTGAGTCCAATGTCCATTACCTTCCAGACTCACAAAATGGCGATGCTACCCATTTGCTATAGGGCTTCACAAAATCACCTTCATCATTTTTGGCCTTCCCATGGCAAATGTGTCGGTGCGAGGGTTTAAAGGGTGAAATGATTTTACTTTGAACTAGAAATGACCTAGCATAGCTTTAGCATGGCTGTAGGGTAGGCTCGCCACCTTTACTCTTTGAGAATGTCTTTTCTTATTGTCTTGATTCTTGCTTCTATCGTCTTCCATGTCGCGTTGAGCTCACCCCTACACATGCTTATTTCACCGTTTAACAAATTCGCTCTTCTTTGACCCTACACGTGCTTGTTTCACAGTTTGACGAATCGGCTCCTTATAGGTTCATCAGTCAAATCCATAATTCGTCCTTCGAATTTGTCCAAGTGTGATTGCCTCTTCTATGGTTACCTTTGGCTAGTGAAACTTTCATCTTTGACAATCTACATGATTTTTAAAGGAATCCAATCATGAAAGGTAACAAACTGCATGACTTTCTTAGCGATCGAATCCTTTTGCCTTTTGAGCTTTTCGAGCATAGTAGTAAGTGTGGAATGTTGTGATGATGGTGAGTTGTATACATTAAAATAGTAAAGTGTTTTAGAGTTTTGGTAGAGAATATTGCTAGCAAGCATTCGGTTTTCTTGTCAATAATGTATTGTTGTCTTTCTAAGATACTAAGTTTTTGAAACATGTCGCAATTCCTACTCCCAAGTTGTGGATTAAGCATGTGAATTGCAGTAGTGAAAGGGATTTGTTGTTTTTTAAATGGAGTTCTTGGAGGCAAATTATGGAGGCATTTTGGAGATTGTCGTCTCGCTAAGGATATCTTTGTAATGTGAAATCAAAGACCTTGTGTTTAGAGATCACTAGTTCAATAGAGTGCCAACATTTGCGAAGAAGTGTTTTTGTTGGAGAATCCATTGTTTTTCAATTCTTAGTTGTTCAATTTCACTTTTAACATTTTTGTCGACTTTTATGTGGTTTTTTTGGATTGGCTTTAGAAGGAAAAGGTTTTCAAGATTTTGTATTCGTGAAAGTGCTGTGTATGTTAGACCATGTGCTTTGATGAACGAAGGATCAAAGGCAAGAGAGTCCATGGATAGACCTTAGGAACGATGGATTGTTCTTGCTACAGCGGGTTGTATTGGAAATGGTGTTCTTGACACTGAGTTTAGGTAGTTTTTACCTACTTGAAATTCTCTTGTGATTGGAAATATTGGAGTCCAAGTGATAGGAATGTTCTCTTGGTAGAGGTTAGAGTTGTTGTATTGTGCTCGTTTGCTGATGTTGTTGTGGGTAAACAATAGCCAAAGTACATGTGGCTCATTGGTTATCAATGATTGTTGGAATATGGCATCAACACCATTGGGCATTTAGGAATTGATATTATTTTGCTACATGTCTTATGTCTCTTGTCAATTGCTCTTAAGATGTGTGGCCCCTCCTTGAGCAATGAAAAAATCTCTTCATTGTGAGTAACTTTTAATGCATTTGTGAAGAACAAATGAGGAATGTTCTTTTGGTCTATTGGTCGACGAAGATATTGGTTGTTAAGATGCGAGATGTCTTGTAAAGTGTGCTCACCTATCCTTATTCAATTGAGTATACTTATGTATTCAATGTTTATTTGTCTCATTAGTTTTGTTAATTCAAATAGGTAAACATTTTCTTTCCAAAATGATGATATGGATGTTGAGTTTTGTGATTGCTCCATGAATTTCCAAGAATCCTTCATTGGACTTGCTTGGTAAAGGTCCCCACAGAGGACAACATCTAGTCCTCCAAATGGTTTTTGATGATTGTGCTTAATTTCTTTGAGGCGCATGTCCGCTACAACTAGGGTGTTTTATCCTATTAAAGAAACCTCGTCAAACACAACTAATTATAGGTCTTTATATAGTTGTGATAGCTCTTGTAATTAGCTTGTTGATTTTTTATTTATTTAAATCAATTACATGTTTGTTTTGACAATACATGTCATGCCATGTATGGTTATCTTCTTTTAGGGAAAGTTCTATTTGGTGGTATGGAAGGAAGAGAATGCACAACTCTCTGTAGTAGTTTTTTGGATCGGGAATTTCACTAAAGTTATTGAAGCGAATTATCTTGGGTTTTTTCCTTTTTTGGGTCTTTGAAGGAAATATTGTGTACTCGCTTACAAATGTAGCCAAACAAATAAGATGGAGTTCTCTGGTGCGTCTCAAATACTTTGCCATAATGTCATTAAAGAAGATATTTGTGCTTTCAGGATCCATCTTCTCTAATTGTTCTCGATGCTTTAGCAAGTATGTCCTTTTCTCTAGTGGGTTTGTATTAATGTATTGGAATTGTCTTATTGTGGAGGATAGTGGCAAGGATAGAGCCAAGTATACTGCTTGTTGTGAGCTAATGTGTTGAGTGTTCAAAATTGCATTACCAACCTTGCGAATGCATTCGTTTGCTGGAAGGCCATTGGAAATGCTTTGCTTCATAGCGTTTTTCACTGCTTCTATTGTTTCTTTGTCTACTTTTGTTATGTAGGATGTGCAATATGCTACAGCTCAATGTGGATTTAAGATGAATTGGATATCCGTATTAGCTTCCCATAGTTTGGACATTGTTGGATTGAAATTGTTTGTGTAGATGTCTTTTGGATGTCTCTTCTAGAATAACGTGGGTTGTGAAATAGATGATTGAATAGTGTAAATGTAATCTTCTTCTGTCATTTGTAATGCACGTAGAAAGGAGTCATAATTTGGCGACAATGTTTTGTCATCCAATAAATGGTTGTTGACGTGTTTCATTTGTTTTTTGAGAATTTTGTTATTCAAATCATCTTTGTAGGGCTGCAAAATTCTTGTGATTCGCATGGGAAATCATGGAAATCCAAATCTACATTTTTTCTTTCGCTTGAAGCAAGTCTTTTGATGTTTATGTGTTTGTATTTTGTGCTTTTCAAGAGGAAACTTATTGATGCCTGTTCTTATGTATGTGTCAACAAATTCTTCAATGTCTTTGTTAGAAGACATACCAAATGTTAGGGCATAGCGTACCCAAAGAAGGCTGTGGTCGTGTTGGCTTTCTCAATTCTAAAATTTAGTGATAAAGAAAAAATCATGGACTTCTCCTAATATGGATGTCTTTTTTCAACAAAGTTTTGAATGCTTGAAATTTGTGTGCATAGTATTGTGTTGTTGTAATTGGATCTCAGCAAATTAAATTTCAAAGAAAATTGTTTGAGTTAGAATCTTCATTTACATGGTTGTGACTTAGTTTTCTTAGACAATCAAGTAGTGGTTGCTATAGTTTCTCAATTGCGGATAGTGTTATGAAGAAGCACGCGGGCCCTAGTTGTCTCAACATTGCAAAGGGGTTTTTTTTTCAATTGGAATTTGTAGTCAATAGAGCTTCTTAGGTTTGTAAAGTCACGAAATCCAATATTTGATTGGAGCAGCTTCTCAATGTTTGTATCCAAAATAGCATATTTTACTTGCAATGTTTTTCCCTTTGTTTGTGCCTTTCTCATTCGAACCCAGCATGAGGAGAGTACTTGGTGCACTAAGATTTTCATTGTTTTGAAGAATAAATTGTCTATTGAGAAAGCAAAGCATCTATCAACATTTGTTAGTTCTTAGCATGCAATGATTTGATATGAAGTACGCTTTGAAATGTTGTAGTTTCATTGTTCCCCAAAGAACAACTTGGGATATGCTAGTTCCTCACAAAATTTATCTTTAAAATACTAAGTGGTGAAAATCCTTCAGAGGGAGCAATAGCAATAGTTTTATCTTCAAAGTCTACAACTTGATGACTTGCATAAATTCCATGGACGAATTTTTCTGTTGCATATTCTTCAGCTTCGTGCTCCAAAGGGTTTGTCATATTGTCATTTTCTATTTCTTCTTCTTTTTGAATGCTTTTAATGTGATTCTCCCAAAGAGGGTTCATCTTCACGTTGTATTGTTGTGGTAGAGAGGACTTTTTAGTAACTCCTTTAAGGCAACCATAGTCAAAGTTGGGTGCACAACACTGCTCATGTAGGTATGTTTATATGACAGCTTTTGTTTTATGGCAACAACTTCTGTGTCATTCTCATTCAAGAACCTTGGTAAGATGTGTTGGGCTCTATCAACATCTACAAACACATTCATGACACTCCTATGCAACCCGTAAAGATAGCTTCGGATTTGTGCAAATGGAATTCGAATGGAAACAAGCCTAGCCTCTATTTTGTTTAGTTTATCAGTGCTAGGCTTGCTTTTAGCCATTATTAAATCTTTGTTATTTAATAGAGGAAGCTTTGACTTTGCAACATCTTTATGGCAAAGTGAACACAACATTTTTTTTTGTTTAGTAGTTGTTGATATATTTACTCCATTGCTTTGTAAGAATATTGCCATATGTTCTTTAAGCTTCTTCGTCTTTGATAGGAATTTGAGCGAACCACAGCATGCACACGCATAACTTGGAGTATCCAAATTTTTTTCGTAGTATTGTTGTTGATAGAAATTTTGGTTTCTTTTTCTTTTGTTGCCGCAAAGATTCATTTGGCATTTTGAATTTTCCTTTGGTGAAATGGATGTGCACAACATTGAATGGGGTTGGACCCAAAATTTCCTCATTTTGTATATTTTATTTAAGATTGCTTGAATGGTATATTTACTTTGCAAATAACTTGGTTTTCTAGCATTATTTCCTATAGCTTGATTTCATGTTCTTCGTCCCATATTTGACAGTTTGGTTTTGTACTCAACAAAACCAATGGAGTGATTGTGGGAGGGTCATTAGATGAATCCAAAAACAAAGTATTTCTATTTTCTCGTTTACTTGTGCCGATAGTTGTTTTGTTTTTTATAGTAAGTCCATTGTAGCATAACAAAGAGAACAATGTACCAAACACAAAATTATATCATTTGAGAATGTCAACAATTAGTGCAAGAGATGTTGAAGAATTTTTAACCAAGCTTTGCACTATTTCAATTGTTACGAATGGAGCTTTAGAAATTGTAGCAAATATATACAATGGACTACATAAGTTGTTCGAATCAACACAAATGTTCTCAAATAAAGTATTCAACAATTGATCATAAGTTGCTGGAAAGAATTGAATCATACAATTTTATGCATTTCTGTTAGAAGGTTTGTACATGAGAAAGTTTTATTTATTTCAAAGTTTCTCTTTTGAAGAAGTACTTCTAATTCCATAGTTTAAACACATAACTTCGAAACAATGAAGATACGAAAGTTTATGAAAAGAGAATTGATGATTGGAACTTAATGGAAGAAAACCATTACAATAAAGTAGAAGCATACATTATGCATTCGACTTGAATGGAATAACAAATTCAGAGCTATTGATTGTAAAGCTTCCACTAGGTTTGCATGTTTTTAGCTTGGTGCGTGCCATCATTAGGTCTTCTTCATACATTTGGAGGAAAGGAACCGCTAGTGACAAAACTATGTCCACATATGGTCCCCTGATATGAACTAGAACTTGCCCTCCATTGCATTGCACTATGTCGCTTATCAAGCTTGCAACTTACTCAATGCTTTGCAGGCTCTTGCAAGTGTAGCAAAAAGGTCGAATTGGTACACGACTGACACAAAATCCTCCACAAGTCTTGCATACGTGCTCCACAAGATGAGCATTCACATTGGTAAAGTATACAATTCCAAACACCTATAATTGACAGAAAATGTAAACGTGTTTGTATGTATATTCTTCAAGAAAAGCCATGTGTAACACTAATATATGTACCTTAGTTCAAAAATGTAAATGTGTGTATGTATTTTCTTCAAGAAAAGCCACGTGTAACACTAATATATGTACCTGAGTTCCATAGCCTAGTCGAGAAATTTGGCTAGAGAATGTTGATTTCAAGTCCTCCTTTGTTGGCCTATCGGGAACATCCGCCAAAATAGTGAAGTCAAACACACAAATTGTGTTTTTTGCCTTCAAGAATGAAACATTCTTCAAGTCATACATAACCATACTCATATCATTAAACTCTTGCACAAGCTAGGTCAATGTAGACTTCATTTCATTCACGAACGATAGCTTTAAGTCAAAAGAGGACAAAATGAGGCAATTTACTTCACATACTTGACATTTAATAAAATGAAGGATGTAAACTTACTGCACCTCTATCTTCGTCTCGTGGTCCATCTGCTACGATGATTTGATCCACCATTCCATCTTCATTTGCCACTTTGATAATGACAATTGCAATTGTTCCCATGACATTTGAAATGCTTAGCTTTTCCAAGTTTATCATTTCAGCTGCCCAAGGCACATAGGTGCAAAGGGGGTGATCGGGCAAGAAACGTACACAACAACACAAAGCAACTATAGACACACTTGGTAGATGCGCAAAATAGCAGGCGTGTCTATAGGCATTACTTGAGTAGAGGAATTACGGGCGCGTCTAAAAGCGTGTCTAACAACTCGTCTATTTGCGCGTTTAAATAGCGCGTCTATTTGCATGTTTAAACTGAGAAAATACAGGCTCGTCTAACATCCCGTTTATCAGCATGTCTATTTGCGCATGTATTCACACGTCTATTTGCATGTTTAAACTAAGAAAATATTGGCCCATCTAACATAGCGTTTATCAACGCGTCTATTTGCGCATGTATTAGCGCGTTTATTTGCACATTTACACTGGGAATTAGACGCGTATTTAGACATGTATACAGACGCAAACCAGAGAATATAGAAAGTGAGATTTTAGTGTACATAATTGCTTTCCAAACATTGCCCATGATTACCAAAGCACATAATTTTAACAAAAACATCAATGCTTTTTTGCAAGCCCACATATACAAGAATTAAGTGAGGTGAGGAGAATGAGACAATATGTAAAATAGTTTTGCCAATATCAATGATGGGCTACGGTTCAATCTCATCCTCAATGAGATCAACCCTTGCAAAACTATCTACTTCAAAATCCAAACAAGTGTTTAGATCTACAAATACATTCAACCCACTACTACTTGTGCTACTCATGTGCTCATCGAAATCAGCATCACCAATGGTAGGCTCGTCCTCACGGGTAATGGCCTCAATATCTATATCTCCTATCTCATGATCATCCTCCTCTCTCATATCACGGTCATCATCACGTCCATGGCCATGATCATCCTCCATACGCTCCATATCAGTAAATGTACTATACATCACTTTGGAATGTGGCATAATAGGTATGACATGCCACCATCGGGTATTATCCACCATTGGTTGATAGACAACCTAATTCAAACACAAATACAATCATGTTATTTTTCTTGCATCAAATATTTAAAAGCGAGTATTTTTATATGTGTGCACAGGTGCTGTTCACATTGTTGCGGTAGTACTAGTGTGTCCTTCCTACTTTGCCAAAACTTTGTGGAGTCAATAGTTACAAAGCCACTTGCATGGCGTTTGATTGTTGCATTAGGGCCTCTTTCCACCACGTCCTTAAACCACTTTACATCCAAAACATACACAAAGAAGCATCGAAAGTCAAGCATAATAATATCTTGGATTATGCCACAATAATCATCCATGGCTCCATTGGCTCCCTCAAAGCTAGCAATGACGCCGCAATCTTGTGTGTTTCTCTTATCATCAATCCGTTGTGTTCGAAAATGCTTGCCCTCACACCATATAGCATTGAACATAGTGCACTACACCAAGAAAAAATCAATTAAATAAGCAATCTAAATTATTGAAAGCAATCAATTCTATATACCGACCTTGCTCATGCATCCCCTAGCATACTCCCATTCTTCCATTGTGATATGCATCCCCTCGTCTTTCTCTGCTTTCTCCATTTCATCAAGTAGCCAATCCACATGAATATCCTTTGGAAGTGCTCTTAGATACTAAGGGTATGGCACACGAGATCCGTGGTATGTACGAAAGAGGGCCCTTTCTTCTTGTCTTCTTGCCTTTGCATCCTCGTATCTTGTCACCCATCTTTTCATCACATCACTATTAAGTACGCAAAAGAGGTTAATACTATTATGCAACTCCGTGTCTATTACTTTGTTGCGTCCTTTCCCTTGAGGCACAATAGAGGTCATCCTTAGCTCTTCATCATCTCTCCATAGTAGTGGGAGAGAGCTATCCACATCAACAAGAAACTCAGAAATATATACAAGTGACTCTTGTACCAACCAACCCTCGGCCATGCTACCTTCGGGTCTTGCATTTTGTCTCACAAAGCCCTTCAAGGTCTTCATGAAGCGCTCGAGGAAGAACAACCATCGTGCATTTATAGTACCGCATATAGCAATCTCATCCACCAAATGCACTATAAGATGTAGTTGGCTTGTGAGAATAGAACGTGGAAATGTCTCCTCCACTAAACAAACCACCTCCACTGACATAACTCGAGCATTCTCAAGCATGGTGGGATCTATTTCCTTTGAGCTCACATACAAAGAAATGAAAAAGTACAGCATATTAGCAATATGCATTCAAACTTGCATGGAGCATTGATACGCATCATATTTTGTATCATGTAAAGTACCTTACAAGCTCGCCCATCTTGTAAATACAATCTTTCACATCCTTCGATGCACTACGTGAAATGCTAGTAAGTAGTATGAACTGAACCCATGAGGAGGTGGTTGATTAGTTGCTTATAATTATTCACTCACAAATTTGAAAGGAAAAAGATATTATGCACATAAAATACTTACTTGGAGCATCTTGTGCCAATCATGAGATTTCAAGCCATATAATTGCTCTACACCTCTTTTCTTGCTCTTTGTAAAGGCTCCCTTCAAACACCTCATGCATCCAGTGGGAGTACGAATTGTAGTAATAGCGTGCTTCACCGTTGCCATCTCTAGCTTTGATAACATCCACGGTGCACGAGGTAAAAAAACACGCCCATTTGGTCTCTCTTGTGGCCAAGCTTCACGCATCCCCCCTGTGGTACATAGATCCTTCCTTATGCCTGCGGAATCTCGTGTCCCATTCAAATGCTCCCAAATGGTAGATGCCACATTCTTGAAGATATGCATGGGATCAAGCAAGTGATTGATCTTGAGGTGGGACCAATATGGTAAACGATAAAAGATGGAGTATCTGAACAAAATAAAGTGTTAGCAGGTAATCTTTATTTCCAGCCAATATAGCACACAATAGTTACAAACCCGTACCGGCTCATGCCAAGTGGTGGAGGAGTCATGGAACCATCCCAAATTCTCGTCCAATCTCCCGCGGTGAGTGATTGTGGGAGGACTTCATTCCAAGGGGCAACATATCTAGGATGATCAAGTGGGAGAAATCGATGGTGATTCTCATAGATGACCTTATTCAATGTGTCTGCCCGTGAGGCAACTAGCGAAGGACCACAAACAAGGCATGCATGGTAACCTGATGTAGTGAGACCTGAATAATAGATGCAATTAAGAGTTGAAGGTGGGTTTAGGATGCCACATCCTTTGCCTATTCATAATTAGAAGTGCAATGCTTACCTGAACACTCGCCATAGCCTGGGAAGTCATGCATCGTCCATATCAAGACTACTTTGTAGTTGAAGTCTTGTGACGAGGGAGGCCTGCTCACATCATGCACCTTGATACCTCTCCAAAGTATCTCTAGCTTGTCAATCAAAGGCTCCAAATAAACATCAGGGTTTTTGACTTTATGTTTCCCTGGAATTAGAAGGGACAGCATAACATGTCCTTTCTTAATAGCGATAGAGGGTGGAAGATTATAATTCACCAATATCACTGGCCATACACTGTACGACATGCTTTTGAGACCAAATGGGTTCACACCGTGCATACCCAATCCAAGTCTCAAGTTTCTAGGTTCTT
The DNA here is from genome assembly GCF_047967505.1 of Dipteris shenzhenensis. Classification (NCBI taxonomy): domain Eukaryota; kingdom Viridiplantae; phylum Streptophyta; class Polypodiopsida; order Gleicheniales; family Dipteridaceae; genus Dipteris; species Dipteris shenzhenensis. Next base: position 55,320,142 of record NC_141612.1, read on the forward strand.
CCTTGAAGCTTGGCCATGTGTCTTCAATATGCTTCCACGCAAGAGAGTCCACGGGAGTTCTCCACTTGCCATCGGTTGATTGATGGGAGGAATGCCATGACATGAGCTCTGCAATAGATTTGCACTTGAACATATGTTGGATGCGAGGGATTATGGGAAAATGTCGCAGAACCTTACGAGGCACGTCCAAAGTTTTGAGATCTGCTCTATATCTTGCCACTCCACAAGTAGGACACTCTCTTGCATCCTTATGTAGTCCACGAAACAAAACGCAATCGTTGACACATGCATGGATGCACTTGTAATCTAATCCTCCAAGAGAGGTCACATGTTGCCTTGCCATATCTCTTGAGGTCGGTAATTTATTCTCCCTTGGAAGCATTTTACACAATAGCCTGCACGTGAAGACCATAAATGAGGAAAAGCATTCGAGTAATTGACCCACTAGCATAATTCACCATGTTTGCAAAATAGACTTTAAAGCTTACTTGAGTAATGCATTCAAACTTGCATTGCTCCATCCATAAAAAATAAGGTTAGAGTTGATACTTACACCTCATGATAAGGCATTAAGATGACTCGCACCCCATCTAAATTCAAAGGGCTTAACTAGGTACAAACATCTTCTATAGTCTTTTGAGGAGAGCTAAGAATAGAAGAAAGGAGAGCATCGAGCATGTAGACACGATGCTGCACTGCACTAGGAAGCTGAGAAATAACTACACTGCACCAAGAAATAAACAAACATTAGCTCATAGAATTGATTTGCATTCTGCACTAGGAAACTGATATATAACTACACTGTGAATAAATAAACAAATGTTAGCTCATTGAAGTAGCAACAAATAAACAAAAGTTACCTGAGAATGGCCAAGATAACATTGTCATTAACCTCTTTTAAAGGATTGGAGAGGATTGAAATCTCCTCTCTACCAAAGCTCAAATACTGAGGTTCTCGTTTCAAAACGATTCTAACTTCAAATGAGCTCTCCATTTTATCCAATGCAGCTAAATTTGATTCTTCAATCAAATTTAGAGGTGGTTGCATTGTTGAAGTAGAAGGGAGTGCCTCCGTATTGACTTCATCCATTTCTTCTCCCTCTATTGCCTGTAAACAAATATGAGCGATTAGATTCATTATCTTTAAATTTAAATCTTATTTAAAAAATTGTATTTAGTTGAGAAATAGAGAGTTCATATCACTAAGTATTGTCGTAGTGGCCTTTTTTCATAACCCTGCGAGCCATAATTATCAAAGAAGGCATCATCATGTTTGTCTTCATCCACCAACCTCTCTCTGAACGGGTCATGTAAGTCCATCTTTTCATCATCATCAACTGGGACATTATGATCTTCAAGGTAATCATCCATGTCATTGGTGTCCTTGTTGTCTATCTCTTTTTCATAGCATGTGGTTAGATTTGCTTGAAGCTGAAAATAAGCCATGAAATGCTTATTTTCAATAATATTTGTGGAGTTGCCTTTTCTGAGGAGATCCTCAAATAAATATCCCATCCTGCACAAGGTGACCTCCCAACCTGCCGGTAGCAAATTCTCCATTATGGTAAGCAAGAGACTCCCACTTTTTGCAAGACTTCCATAGTTGTTTTTTTGATAATGTATGGACCTGGGAATATCTTGCTCTTCTAGCATCAATCTCAAATTATTTGAATTCCCTCTTATGTTCTTTTGTAAGGAGTGATCAGGGTTGGGACTCCATACACAAAAAGAATGATTCAAGAGATTGAATCGCTATGCCACATTCTCTCTTGCCTCTCTTTGCTGCATAAACACCACTATAGATCTTCAAATCTGATGAATATGCTTGCTCTAGAGTAACCTGGATGGCTTCTTTGTCTTTTTTGCCACTTTGCTAATGGTGGTATATACTATTCTATCAATGAAGTTATGGATATCATCGCTAGAGACTTCATTGATAAAGAATAGTTGTGGCTTATCCCATGCTGACTCATTCTTGAAGAAGTCATCTTCTGAGACTCCCCTGAAGTTCACAAGCTTTCCAGACTCTGCCGTAACCTCTACATTGAATTGAAAGCTTTGGTGCATATCTGTCGGCATCCTTATCTCGCTGATTAATCTTTCCACATATGCAACCACCTGTTGTGGGATTTCTTTTCTCATATAAGAGGTTACTATTTCTGACCCATCTTCATCCTTTTTAATCCACCTGTTTGCTCATAGCTTTACCTTGGGTGTTGACAAAGAAGCTATATGCTTCACCACATTATAGTCAATGTTACAATGAGTAAGTGGAATTTGTTTCTTTGATAGCAAATACTTAATGGCACTATGCACTACATCATGCCTCACCTGTACATTGATGCATTCTTCCATGCAGTGGTCTTTGTCTTTTTTTCCAAAAAACCATTCTTTCTTTAAAATTTTTTGTGCTGCCATGGATGCATACTTGTCAGGTAAGTACTTTATAGGCCTCCACATCCTTGCCGTCAACTCCTTATCCATTACCTTTGACTATCCGGAGATAAACAAAGGAGCTTCATAGGTCAACTGTCCACGCTCACAAGCAATGCACGTTTCAAGCATCTCATTGAACACTTCAACAGGACGAAATATGATAGAAGTGTAGTCGGCATATCTGTCCCTCACCACCTTGAGGCTTGTCATACTTTCTTCTCGCTCTTGAGTTCCCCTAGGCACAACTGCACTCAAAGAAGTATAGAAGCTCGTGAGTGTGTCGGCGTCTACTTTTGTGACCTTTCGCTTCAAATCAGGATTTGGAGAACCCAATGTTGTCCATATAACCCTTGCCTTCTGTAAGACCTCTGATGTTGAGGATATCTTATGCTTTCCATGGACATAATGATTAAGTCTTTCGGACTCAATCAAATACTTGATCTCATGCTTGAATATACAGATTGTTGCAGGATAATAATGGAATGAACTTATCTTTGCAAATTGTTCTAGAGTGAGTCTTTTGACCTCCTTTGCTTCCCTTGCGATCTGATTACAAGCATAAGCCCAATGTTGACCATTAATGGGCTGGAATCTGCAATGAAGGAGGAATTCCTTCTTTGCTTCCTTTAGCATATTCTCACCTTGTGCCTCTTCGCCTTGTTCATGTGGAATATTTTTAAGAGTGTCTTTAAAGAATCGACTGAAGGTTTCCTCGGAATGTGTAGGCCCTGTAAATGTTATTTGATCCAGAAAACTATTTTTGGTTGGAAAAAACATTATTGGGCGCAAGACCACATTGCTTGCCACAGGTTTCTTACCATCTCTCAAAGCCTCGTATATTTGCATTGCATAGGATATATCAAGGCTTCGGCTATTAGTAAAGAGAGCTGTAGCTTCCACATCTTTGGCATTCACAAACCACGTCCTTTGACCCCAGATATATCCCACATCATCATTTGTAACTGCTTCATTAAGACGCAGATTAAGATTTTTGATTGATGTGAGTTCATCCTGTTCATCTTCAGCCTCGGGTTCTGAGTCTTCTTCATCTTTCTCTTCTTTTAACCGTTTTTCATCCACATTATCTCTCTCTACAGTGGGACGATGTCTTTTTTTACTGCTTGGAACCGTGGCTCTTGCAGTACTAGCATTTTGCATTTCACATCGTGGTTTGCTAGCAAGAGCTTCTAGCATAACTGCAGTGGATCGACCTTGATCTTCTTCAATTTTTTTTAATTCCCATGCACTTAAGGCTTGTGTTTCATCATCCTTAGTTACATCCACCATTTCTTGCTCTAGAAGTTTGCGCTCATGTTCTACACGTTTGTGACAGTGTGCCTGTTCTTCTTGTCCCTGCATCAAAGTCTGAGCTTTTTGATCTCCTTCATGTGAAGATCCTTGAATATGAGGAGCATATTCTGCATCCTGAAAGTACTCAAACATTATCTTTGCATGCATTCTTTTTGCCACCACACTAGGAAATTGCTCCCAAGTATATGAAAGAGTCTCCAATGCACTTTGTAGCTCTGGAAACTTTGATGGTTGAGGAGGAGACATCACAAAGGTCTTTGAGTCTCTCCTTGACACAATAATATGAATACCGCCAACTTCAGGATCTGAACTCTTTGTAAAAATATCCACAAAGGTGTCTTTTCGATCTATTATTATGCCTACCACAAGGCTTGAAGTCATATCTTTTTTGAAGAAAGTAGCATCCCATGGATCTTCAACACCATTGAACTCCCTTTTTGACATAAGTAGAAAGAGTCTCTTTTCCTTTTGATGAAGAAACCAAGCTCTTCTGCCCATGTGATATTGAGTCCACCTACAAAAGCCATTGGGACTATATTCCTTTCCTTTGAAATTCAAAGTGACATCAAAAACCCATTCTCTGATCTCAGAGTCATTTAGGATAGCCATCACATTAGTTGATTGCTCCATAATCCTACAAGAAAAGATAATGATACATACAAGTAAAGTACAATATACAACCCTTGATACAATAAATGTGGGAAATAGCCCAAAAGGCTTTACAAGGCTTCATATGGCAATAAATGTGGGAAATAGCCTAGAAGGCTTTACAAGGCTTAAATATTTGTACAAATGTAAAAAAATTAGCCAATAAAGCTTTACAAGTAATATAAAATGTCATCTAGTGATAAAGCTTCAATCTTCGTGAAGACATGTAATCCGTCCATCCATTGATTTGCCCTCTAGTCATAAAGCTTCAATCTTCGTGATGACATGTAATCTGTCCATCCATTGATATCTTGCACTGATACCCAACTGATGCAATCTACCCACTAAAAACTATTCCATTGATATCCACTTATGCAGCCCACATGATATCCACTTATGCATCCCACTGATACTCATTAAGTAGTGAATGGTCGGGTTTATTACAAGGCACTTCATATGACAATAAATGTAAAAAATAGCATAGAAGGCTTTACAAGGGTTTTTATGACAATAAAGGAGCTTAAATATTTATACAAATGCAATAAAAATAACCAATAATCATCAAGCTCCAATATGTCCCATGACATGTAATCTGTCCACTGATATATGTAATATGTCCACTGATATCTGCTCATGCAATCTGCCCGCTGATAAACTTCTTGGTAAATGGTAAAAGGTCTTATTTAATAGCATGTTATGAGTGTTAAACCGCATGTGAGTGAAGGGACTGACAACGATTAGGAACTAGTTAGAAAAATTTGAGCATGGCTTCGATTGGCAACTTGGAGAATTGCCTCTCCTCTAAGGCAATCTAATCTATGCTAAACTATGCTAAACCAACCGTCGAAGCGAAGAAAAGCAATAAATAATTTCTTTTTCTGTGTTCATTTTAATGTACTGGGGTTGAAGAGGCTTAAATATGCAAAAGAAGGGGTTTTGATGTAGAGGCTAAACCTGCATGTGAGATAAATGAAGAACAAGTATCTAAAGAAAAGTTAACATTTTTCAATTTAAAAGATGAATATATATAAAAATATTCTCACCTTCAAAACAAACCATAAATTCACTCTTTTATAATTTTTTAAAAGTATAATATAAAACATGTAAATATATAAAACTCTCTTTACTTTGTCTCTCTCTCTCGACTCCTAAATCTCTCTGTAGCCATAGTCAAGACACCTCATTCTCTCTCTTAATCTCTCTCTCTCTCTCTGACAACTCTTATGTGTTTCCCTCTCTATCCTCATCCCACTTATTCTCTCTCTTAGTTTATCTCAACTCTCTCTTTCTCTCCCTCCCATGGCGGCTAAGATTTTTCATTCTCTCTCTTTATCTCTCTCTCTCTCTCCCTAGGATTTGTAATTATTTCTCTCTCTCTCCATCTCTCTCCTCTCTCTCTCCTCTTCTCTCTCTCTCTCCCTCTCTCTCTCTCTTACCCTCTCTACCTCCCTACCTCTATCCTCTTGGCCGCTAGGATTTGTCATTCTTTCCCTCTCTATGTCTCTCTCTCTCTCTATGAATTCTCTCTCTTAATCTCTCTCAGCCTTCCTCCCTCCCTCCCTCCCTCCCTCCCTCCCTTGGCGGCCACGGCCGCGAGAAGTCTCTCTCTCTCTCTCTCTCTCTCTCTCTACCTCCCTCTCTTGGCGGCCAAGGCCGCTAGAAGTTTCATTCTCTCTCCCTCTCTCTTTATCTCTCTCTCCCTAAGTCTCCCTCCTCTCTCTCTCTCTCTCTCTCTCTCTCTCTCTCTCTCTCTCTCTCTCCCTCTCTCTCTTTCTCTCTCCCTAAGTCTCCCTCCTCTCTTCTCTCTCTCTCTCTCCCTCTCCCTCCCTACTCTCTCCCTCCCTCTAGCACAAAAGTTTCATTTCTCTCTCCTCTCTCTCTCTCTCTCTCTCTCTCTCTCTCTCCCTATGTCTCCCTCTTCTCTTCTCTCTCTCTCTCTCTCCCTCTCCCTCCCTCTCTTTCTTTCCCTCCCTACTCTTCTAGCAGAGAAGTTTCATTCCCTCTCTCTCCCTCTCTCTCTTTCTCTCTCTCTTTCTCTCTCCCTTTCTCCCTTTCTCTCTCCCTAAGTCTCCCTCTTCTCTTCTCTCTCTCTCTCTCTCTCCCTCTCCCTCCCTCTCTTTCTTTCCCTCCCTACTCTTCTCTCTCATTGCTACGAGGAGACTCTCTTCTCTCTCTCCCTCTCTCAGCTCTCTCTTTCTTTCCCTCCCTACTCTTCTCTCTCATTTAAGGAGCCCCTCTTCTCTCTCTTAATCTCTTGTCTCTCTCCCTCTCTCTTTCTCTCCCCCCCTACTCTTCTCTCTCATTTCTCATTCTCTCTCTCCCTTTGGTGGGCACGGCCCCGAAGAGCCCCTCTTCTCTCTCTTAATTTCTCTCTTTCCCTCTCTCCTCTTGCCACGTTTCATTCTGATAAACATCTCTCTCTCTCCCTCTCTCTCTCTCTTTCTCTCTCTCTCCCTCTCTCTCTTTCCCTCTCTCTCTCTTTCTCTCTCTCCCTCTGTCTCTTTCTCTCTCTCTCCTCTCTCTCCCTACTCTCTCCCTCCCTCAAGTAGCCACGTCCCCCAGGAGACCCTCTTCTCTCTCTTAATCTCTCTCCCCCTCTCTCCTCTCTCTTTCTTTCCCTCCCTACTCTTCTCTCTCATTTAAAGAGCCCCTCTTCTCTCTGTGAATCTCTCTCTCTTTCTCTCCCTCTCTCCTCTCTCTCTTTCTCTCCCTCCCTACTCCTCTCATTTCTCACTCTCTCTCATTTCTATTCTCTCTCTCCCTTTGGCGGCCACAGCCGCCAAGAGTCCCTCTTCTCTCTCTTAATTTCTCTCTTTCCCTCTCTCCTCTCTCTTTCTCTCCCTCCCTATTCTCTCATTTCTCAAATTTACAAACTCAAATATAAATAAAAAACTAATTAAAATAGAACTCAAAAACTCAAATAAGAAACTAATTTAAAAAGAATTGTAATGCCTTCTAAAAGACCCCCCTCCTCAAAAACTTTAACAATAAACTAATTGAAAAAGAATTGTAAGTAAAAAAAAAGAATTACAAGACGAATTTTAAGAAATAGAACTCAAAAACTTTAACAAGAAACTAATTGAAAAAGAATTGTAAGTAAGAAAAAGAATCACAAGACGAATGAAAAAGAATGCAAGTACCTGGAAAAAGTGAAAAAAGTAAGGCTCCGCTTATCCTTTCTCTTCCGCTCTTGGTTGCTTCAATGAAATGAGGAGAGTGTTAGAATGAATGAATGGAAAGAAAAGTATATATAAGAAAAAGTAGCCCACTCCTATGCATAAATTTGAATTTTCAAAAAAGAGAGGGAAATTTGAATTCATTATAAATTTGAATTCAAATTTGTGTTCAACATTCTTCCCATACTTTCTTCTCGTACGTTCCTTTTGAATTCAAATTTGTGTTCAACATTCTTATTGATACTTTCTTCAACATTCTTCTTGATACTTTCTTCTCATAAGTCCTTTTCATTCTTCTTGTAAGTCAAATCTTATTTGTCGCTCTTGCTCGTGATAGTAAGTCAAATCCTCCTCTCCCCTCTCTCTCTCCTTCTGCTCCCTCCTCTCCTCTCCCTCTCTCTCTCCTCTCTCTCCTTCTGCTCCCCTCCCTCCCTCCCTCCCTCGACCCCCCGCCCTCCCTCCTCCCCTCCCCTCCCTCCCTCGACCCCCAGCCCTCCCCTCATCCCCTCCCTTCCCCTCCCCTCCCCTCCCCTCCCTCTGCCGCCAAAACCCCTGCCCCCTCCCCTCCCCTCCCGCTCCCCCCCTCCCCTTCCCCCTCTGCCCCCCCTTCCCCCTCTGCTCTCCCCGTCCCACCCCCTTCCCCCTCCACCCCCCCACCCCCCCTTCCCTAGGGCTGGCAGCCGCGGCCGTCAGCCTCCCCCCCTCCCCCCTTTCCCCCCCGTCCCACCCCCTTCCCCCTCTGCTCTCCCCGTCCCACCCCCTTCCCCCTCCATCCCCCCTTCCCCCCTTCCCCAGGGTTGGCGGCCACAGCCGCCAGCCCCCCCCTTACCCCCTTTCCCCCGCGCCTCCCCCCTTTCCCCCCTGTCCCACCCCCTTCCCCCTCTGCTCTCCCCCAGCCCCCCCCCTTACCCCCTTTCCCCCGCGCCTCCCCCCTTTCCCCCCCGTCCCACCCCCTTCCCCCTCTGCTCTCCCCGTCCCACCCCCTTCCCCCTCCATCCCCCCTTCCCTAGGGCTGGCCGTCGCGGCCGCCAGCCCCCCCTACCCCCTTCCCCCCCGCCCCCATCCCACCCCCTCCACCCCCCCCTCCCCCCTTCCCCAGGGCCGCCAGCCCCCCCCCTCCCCCCTTTCCCTCTCGTCCCACCCCCTTCCCCCTCCACCCCCCCTTCCCCAGCCCCCACCAGCCCCCCCCTCCCCCCTTCCCCCCCCGCTAGCCCCCGCCGTCCCACCCCCTTCCTCCCCCCTTCCCCCCCGCCCCCCTCCCCCCTTCCCCTAGGCTAGTGACTGCGGCTGCCAGCCCCCCCCTCCCCCCTTTCCTGACCCACTCCTCGCCCCCGTCTGACCCCCTTACCCCTCCACCCCCCCTTCCCCCACCCCCCTCGCACCCCCTTCCCCCTCCCGCCCCTTCACCCCTGCCCCCCCCTCCATTCCCCCTCCACCCCCCCTTCCCCCACCCCCCTCGCACCCCCTTCCCCCTCCCGCCCCTTCACCCCCGCCCCCCCTCCACGGGCTGGCGACCGCGGCTGCCAGCCCTTCCCCCCCTCTCACACCCCCTCGCACCCCCTTCCTCCCACCCCCTTCCCCCTCCCCCGCGCCCCCCTTTCCCCGCCCCCTCTCCCCTTCACCCTCGCCCCCCCCCTCCACGGGCGCTAGCCCTTCCCCCCCCTCTCGCACCCCCCCTCTCGCACCCCCTTCCTCCCACCCCCTTCCCCCTCCCCCGCCCCCCCCTTCCCCGCCCCCTCTCCCCCCTCCCCCCTTCCCACGGCCGCCAACCCCCCAGCCCTCCCCCCCCCTTTCCCACCCCCCCTTCCCCTGGGCTGGCGGCCGCGGCCCCCCCCTCTCAGCCCTCCCCCCCTTCCCCCGAGCTGGCGGCTGCGGCCGCCAGCCCCCCAGCCCCCCCCTCTCAGCCCTTCCCCCCCCTCTTCCCCACCCCCCCTCCCCCCCCTTCCCTCGGGCTGGCGGCCGCCAGCCCCTCCCACCCCCTTCCCCCTCCCCCCCCTTCACCCCTGCCCCTCCCCCTCCCTGCCCCCTCTCCCCCCTCCCTCCCCCCTTCCCCCGAGCTGGCGGCCGCGGCCGCCAACCCCCTAGCCCCCCCCTCTCAGCCCTTCCCCCCCCCCCCCCTCTTTCCCCACCCCCCCTTCCCCTCCCCTTCCCCTGGCTGGCGGCCGCGGCCGCCAGCCCCCCCCCTTCCCCCCCTCCCCGCCGCCAACCCCCCCCTCCCCCCTTCCCCCCCGCCAGTCCCCCCCCTCCTCCCCTTCCGCTAGCCCCCCCCCCCTCCCCCCTTCCCCCTCCTCCCTTCCCCCCCCGCCCCCCTTCCCTCCTCCTTTCCCCCCTCTACTCGCCCCCGCCTCTCCCTCCCTTCCTCCTCCCTTCCCTCCAGCCCCTCCATCCTCTTCTTCTCCTCCCCTCAACCTTTCTCTCTCTAGTTCCTCTCTCTTCAAATTTTTAAAAAGAAATCTAGATAAAGAATTAATCAAAAAAATTTGCAAGTACCTGGAAAAAGTTTGTAAGTTTGCTCTTTCTTGCTTTCTTGCTCTTCCTTCCTTGCTCTCTTCCTTCCTTGCTCTCTTGATCGTCCTTGCTTTCTTGCTTCAATGAATGAAATGAGGAGAGAATGAATGAAGAAGGAAGACTATATATAAGAAAAATTAGGTTTTCCTCCTCCTCTCCTATTGGCTTTCCATTCCTCCCCTCTCTCCTATTGGCTTTTCATTTATCCCCTCTCCCATTGGCTCCCATTACTCCCCCTCTCCCATTGGACCCCCATCCCTCATCCCAATCTTCCATTAGCCCTCCCCCCATCCATCCATTTCTTCTTCCTCCCCATTGCCACCACTCCCATCCCACATTTCCACCATGTCCCATACTCCTCCCATTTCCCAAAATCCCATATTTTCCCATCTCACCCTCCTCTTTTTCATCCCCTATTAACTCCCTCACTCATTTCACTCCCTTATTATCCTACTCCCCTATTACCTTCCCCTCTCCCATTCCCATCTCACCCTCCTCTTTTTCATCCCCTATTAACTCCCTCACTCATTTCACTCCCTTATTATCCTACTCCCCTCTCCCATTCCATTCTTCCCTCCCCACTTTCACTTCCACTTCCCATTACTCACTTGCCATTTGAAAACTATTAATATATTATTATACTATTTTTTATACTTATTATCATACACCCCTATTACTTCCCTCTCCCATTCCACTCCTCCCTCCTCACTCCCACGTCCACTTCCCATTACTTACTTGCTATACGCATTTGCAAACTATTAATATATTATTATATGATTTTTTATACTATTTGCAAACTTACATGTGGGCAAAATCATAGGTGTCAAAGCCATCCTATTGTGGTCATACAACAACTGTGCTTTTATTCAAGGGCGTATTTATCCTCATCAACAAGCTTATTTACTCAAGGTATGAAGTGCATAATTTGTGCACTAGGTGTTTACTTTGTTGTATCAAAATTGTTTGCCACACACACACACATATACACATATCGAGAATTTTCTAATACTATTGCATCTACATTTCTCCGATGGGCACAAAACTTTGTACACACCTCAACCTAGGTCTTATTGACTTGTATACAAACTGGTGCACCCATCCCATAAGTACTTGTTCGGATAACACACCTCCAAATGTATTTTATGACAATTGTGCATAACACTAGGAACAAAATGGTGTATCATGTAAGATTGACTATGCAAAGCATATCCAATGGACACAAGACTTTGCACATTTCTCAACCTAGGCAGTATTGACTTGTGTGCAAAGTGGCATCCCCATCCGATAAGTACTTGTTTGAAAAATACACCTACAATCGTGTTTTTTGACCATTGTACATGACACCAAGGCCAAAAACGGTATTTAATACTCAATCTACCATGTAAACCATATTCGATGGGCACAATACTTTGCATGTGCCTCAAAAGCGGTGGTATGGTATTCCATGCAAAGTGGAATGCCCATTCAATAAGTACTTTTTAGAATATCACACCTAGGACCATGTTTTTTATTGGTTGTTGTCCATGACACTAAGGCAAAAACGCTGATTTATGCTTAATCGACAATGCAATGCATATGCGATCATCACACTACTTTGCACACATCTCAACCTAGGTATTATTGACTTACATGCAAAGTGGTGTGCCCATCCAATAAGTACTTAGTCGAATAACACATCTAGGACCGTGTTTTTTGACGATTGTGCATGACAGTAAGGCCAAAATAGTGTTTAATGCTTGTTCGACAATGCAAAGCATATCCGATGGGCACAATACTTTGCACACACCTTCAACTAGGTGGAATTGACTTACATGCAAAGTGGCACGCCCATCCCATAAGTGCTTGATCAGATAACATACCTAGCAGCGTGTTTTTTTACGGATGTGCTTGACACTAGAGGAAAAATAGTATTTAATGCTCGATCGACCATGCAAAGGATATCCGATGGGCACAACACTTTTTGTATGCCTCAACCTAGGTGGTATTGAAATGTTCTCAAAGAGGCACACCCATCCAATAAGTACATGGTCAGATAACACACTAAGGGCATGTTTTTTTGCGGATGTCCATATCCTTAGGGAAAAAATGGTGTACAATGCGTGATCGACCATGCAAAGCATATCCGATGGTGACAATACTTTGCACGCACCTCAACGTAGTTGAAACAGACTTGTGTGCGAAGTGGATCCCCCATCCGATAAGTACTTGTTTGAATAACACACCTAGGACCATCTTTTTTCATGGTTATGCATGACACTAAGGCAAAAACGGTGTTTTATGCTTGATCGACAATGCAAATCATATCCGATGGGCACAATACTTTTCACACACCTTCAAATAGGTGGAATCGACTTACATGCAAAGTGGCACGCTCATCCCATAAGTGCTTGATCGGATAACATACCTAGTAGCGTGTTTTTTTACGGATGTGCATGACACTAGAGCAAAAATAGTATTTAATGCTCGATCGACCATGCAAAGGATATCCGATGGGCACAACACTTTTCGTATGCCTCAACCTAGGTGGTTTTGAAATGTTCTCAATGAGGCACACCCATCCGATAAGTACTTGGTCAGATAACACACCTAATGGCTTGTTTTTTTGCAGATGTCCATATCACTAGGGAAAAAATGGTGTATAATGCGTGATCGACCATGCAAAGCATATCCGATGGTGACAATACTTTGTACGCACCTCAACGTAGTTGAAACAGACTTGTGTGCAAAGTGGAGCCCCCATCCGATAAGTACTTATTTGAATAACACACCTACGGCCGTGTTTTTTGACGGTTGTACATGACACCAAGGCCAAAACCGTGTATAATGCATGATCGACCATGCAAATCATATCCGATGGTGACAATACTTTGCACGCACCTCAATGTAGTCGAAACAGACTTGCCTGCAAAGTGGAGCCCCCATCCGATAAGTACTTGTTTGAATAACACACTTAGGACCGTGTTTTTTCATGGTTGTGCATGACACTAAGGGAAAAACGGTGTTTTAGGCTTGATCGGCAATGGAAAGCATATCCGATGGGCACAATACTTTGCACACACCTTCAACTAGGTGGAATTGACTTACATGCAAGGTGGCACTCCCATCCCATAAGTGCTTGATCAGATAACATACCTAGCAGCGTTTTTTTTAACGGATGTGCATGACACTAGAGCAAAAATAGTATTTAATGCTCGATCGATCATGCAAAGGATATCTGATGGGCACAACACTTTTCGTACACCTCAACCTAGGTGGTATTAAAATGTTCTCAATGAGGCACACCCATTCGATAAGTACTTGGTCAGATAACACACCTAATGGCATGTTTTTTTGCGGATGTGCATATCACTAGGGAAAAAATGGTGTATAATGCGTGATCGACCATGCAAAGCATATCCGATGGTGACAATACTTTGCATGCATCTCAACCTACTTGAAACAGACTTGCATGCAAACTAGAGCCCCCATCCGATAAGTACTTGTTTGAATAACACACCTAGGACCGTGTTTTTTCATGGTTGTGCATGACACTAAGGCAAAAACGGTGTTTTATGCTTGATTGACAATGAAAAGCATATCCGATGGGCACAATACTTTGCACACACCTTCAACTAGGTGGAATCAACTTACATGCAAAGTGGCACGCCCGTCCCATAAGTGCTTGATCCGATAACATACCTAGCAGCGTGTTTTTTTCGAATGTGCATGACACTAGAGCAAAAATAGTATTTAATGCTCGATCGACCATGCAAAGGATATCCGATGGGCACAACACTTTTTGTACACCTCAACCTAGATGGTATTGAAATGTTCTCAAAGAGGCACACCCATCCGATAAGTACTTGGTCAGATAACATACCTAAGGGCGTGTTTTTTTGCGGATGTGCATATCACTAGGGAAAAAATGGTGTATAATGCGTGATCGACCATGCAAAGCATATCCGATGGTGACATTACTTTGCACACACCTCAACGTAGTTGAAACGGACTTTGCATGCAAAGTGGAGCCCCCATCCGATAAGTACTAGTTTGAATAACTCACCTAGGACCGTGTTTTTATATGGTTGTGCATGACATAAAGATAAAGACGGTGTTTTATGCTTGATCGACAATGCAAAGCATATCCGATGGGCACAATACTTTGCACACACCTTCAAATAGGTGGAATTGACTTACATGCAAAGTGGCATTCCCATCGCATAAGTACTTGATTGGATAATGCACCTAGTTTTTTTACGGATGTGCATGACACTAAGGCAAAAATGGTATTTAATGCTCGATCGACCATGCAAAGCATATCCGATGGGCACAATACTTTTCCTACACCTTAGCCTAGGTGGTATTGAAATGTTCTCAAAGAGGCACACCCATCCAATAAGTACTTGGTCAGATAACATACCTAAGGGCATGTTTTTTTGCTGATGTGCATACCACTACAGGAAAAACGTTGTATAATGCGTAATCGACCATGCAGAGCATATCCGATCATGACAATACTTTGCACGCATCTCAACCTAGTTGAAACAGACTTGTGTGCAAACTGAAGTCCCCATCCAATAAGTACTTGTTTGATTAACACACTTATGACCGTGTTTTTTCATGGTTGTGCATGACACTAAGGCAAAAATAGTGTTTTATGCTTGATCGACAATGCAAAGCATATCCGATGGGCACAATACTTTGCACACACCTTCAACTAGGTGGAATTGACTTACATACAAAGTGGCACGCCCATCCCATAAGTACTTGATTGGATAACATACCTAGCAGCGTGTTTTTTTACGGATGTGCATGACACTAGAGCAAAAATTGTATTTAATGCTCTATCGACCATGCAAAGGATATCCGATGGGCACAACACTTTTCATACACCTCAACCTAGGTGGTATTGAAATGTTCTCAAACAGGCACACCCATCCGATAAGTACTTGGTTAGATAACACACCTAAGGGCATGTTTTTTTGCGGATGTCCATATCACTAGGGAAAAAATATTGTATAATGTGTGATCGACCCTGCAAAGCATATCCGATGGTGACAATACTTTTCACGCTCCTTAATGTAGTCGTACAAAGTGGAACCCCCATCTGATAAGTACTTATTTGAATAACACACCTACGGGCCATGTTTTTATATGGTTGTGCATGACACTAAGGCAAAAACGGTGTTTTATGCTTGATCCACAATGCAAAGCATATTCGATGGGCACAAAACTTTGCACACACCTTCAACTAGGTGGAATTGACTTACATGCAAAGTGGCACGTCGATCGCGTAAGTACTTGATCGGATAACACACCTAGCAGTGTGTTTCTTTACGGATGTGCATGACACTAGAGCAAAAATAGTATTTAATGCTCGATCGACCATGCAAAGCATATCCGATGGACACAATACTTTTCGTACACCTAAACCTAGGTAGTATTGAAATGTTCGCAAAAAGGCACACCCATCCGATAAGTACTTGGTCAGATAACATACCTAAGGGCGCGTTTTTTTGCGGATGTGCATACCACTAGGGAAGAAACGGTGTATAATGCAAGATCGACCATGCAAATCATATCTGATGGTGACAATACTTTGCACACACCTCAACATAGTTGAAACGGACATGGGTGCAAAGTCGAGCCCCCATCCGATAAGTACTTGTTTGAATAACACACCTAGGAGTGTGTTTTTTCATGGTTGTGCATGACACTAAGGCAAAAACAATGTTTTATGCTTGATCGACAATGCAAAGCATATCTGATGGGCACAATACTTTGCACACAATTTTAACTAGGTGGAATTGACTTACATGCAAAGTGGCACGCCCATCCCATAAGTGCTTGATCCGATAACATACCTAGCAACGTGTTTTTTTACGGATGTGCATGACACTAGAGCAAAAATAGTATTTAATGCTCGATCGACCATGCAAAGGATTTTCGATGGGCACAACACTTTTTTTACACCTCAACCTAGGTGGTATTGAAATGTTCTCAGTGAGGCACACCCATCCGATAAGTACTTGGTCAGATAACACACCTAATGGCGTGTTTTTTTGCGGATGTCCATATCACTAGGGAAAAAATGGTGTATAATGTGTGATCGACCATGCAAAGCATATCTGATGGTGACAATACTTTGCACGCACCTCAACATAGTTGAAACGGAATTTCGTGCAAAGTGGAGCCCCCATACAATAAGTACTTATTTGAATAACACACCTACGGCCATGTTTTTATATGGTTGTGCATGACACAAAGGCAAAAACGGTGTTTTATGCTTGATCGACAATGCAAAGCATATCTGATGGGCACAATACTTTGCACACACCTTCAACTAGGTGGAATTGACTTACATGCAAAGTGGCATTCCCATCGCATAAGTACTTGATCGGATAACACACCTAGCAGCGTGTTTTTTTACGGATGTGCATGACACTAGAGCAAAAATAGTATTTAATGCTCTATCGACCATGCAAAGGATATCTGATGGGCACAACACTTTTCATACACCTCAACCTAGTTGGTATTGAAATGTTCTCAAAGATGCACACCCATCCGATAAGTACTTGGTTAGATAACACACCTAAGGGCATGTTTTTTTGCGGATGTGCAATATCACTAGGGAAAAAATGGTGTATAATGCGTGATCGACCCTGCAAAGCATATCCGATGGTGACAATACTTTGCACGCTCCTTAACGTAGTTGAAATGGACTTGCGTACAAAGTGGAACCCCCATCTGATAAGTACTTATTTGAATAACACGCCTACGGCCGTGTTTTTATATGGTTGTGCATGACACTAAGGCAAAAACGGTGTTTTATGCTTGATCCACAATGCAAAGCATATCCGATGGGCACAACACTTTGCACACACCTTCAACTAGGTGGAATTTACTTACATGCAAAGTGGCACGCCAATCGCGTAAGTACTTGATCGGATAACACACCTAGCAGTGTGTTTCTTTACGGATGTGCATGACACTAGAGCAAAAATAGTATTTAATGCTCGATCGACCATGCAAAGCATATCCGATGGACACAATACTTTTCGTACACCTAAACCTAGGTAGTATTGAAATGTTCTCAAAGAGGCACACCCATCCGATAAGTACTTGGTCAGATAACATACCTAAGGGCGCATTCTTTTGCAGATGTGCATACCACTAGGGAAGAAACGGTCTATAATGCAAGATCGACCATGCAAATCATATCTGATGGTGACAATACTTTGCACACACCTCAACATAGTTGAAACGGACATGGGTGCAAAGTGGAGCCCCCATTCGATAAGTACTTGTTTGAATAACACACCTACGAGTGTGTTTTTTCATGGTTGTGCATGACACTAAGGCAAAAACAGTGTTTTATGCTTGATCGACAATGCAAAGCATATCTGATGGGCACAATACATTGCACACAATTTTAACTAGGTGGAATTGACTTACATGCAAAGTGGCACGCCCATCCCATAAGTGCTTGATCCGATAACATACCTAGCAGCGTGTTTTTTTACGGATGTGCATGACACTAGAGCAAAAATAGTATTTAATGCTCGATCGACCATGCAAAGGATTTTCGATGGGCACAACACTTTTTTTACACCTCAACCTAGGTGGTATTGAAATGTTCTCAGTGAGGCACACCCATCCGATAAGTACTTGGTCAGATAACACACCTAATGGCGTGTTTTTTGTGGATGTCCATATCACTAGGGAAAAAATGGTGTATAATGCGTGATCGACCATGCAAAGCATATCTGATGGTGACAATACTTTGCACGCACCTCAACGTAGTTGAAACGGACTTTCGTGCAAAGTGGAGTCCCCATCCGATAAGTACTTATTTGAATAACACACCTACGGCCATGTTTTTATATGGTTGTGCATGACACAAAGGCAAAAACGGTGTTTTATGCTTGATCGACAATGCAAAGCATATCCGATGGGCACAATTGACTTACATGCAAAGTGGCATTCCCATCGCATAAGTACTTGATCGGATAACACACCTAGCAGCGTGTTTTTTTTACAGATGTGCATGACACTAGAGCAAAAATAGTATTTGATGCTCGATCGACCATGCAAAGCATATCCGATGGGAACAATACTTTTCCTACGCCTTAACCTAGGTGGTATTGAAATTTCGTCAAACAGGCACACCCATCCAATAAGTAGTACTTGGTTAGATAACATACCTAAGGGCGTGTTTTTTTGCAGATGTGCATATCACTATGGGAAGAACGTTGTATAATGCGTAATCGACCATGCAGAGCATATCCGATGGTGACAATACTTTGCATGCATCTAAACCTAGTTGAAATGGACTTGCGTGAAAAGTGGAGCCCCCATCCAATAAGTACTTATTTGATTAACACACTCAGGACCGTGTTTTTTCATGGTTGTGAATGACACTAAGGCAAAAAGGCGTTTTATGCTTGATCGACAATGCAAAGCATATTTGATGGGCACAATACTTTGCTCACACCTTCAACTAGGTGGAATTGACTTACATGCAAAGTGGCACACCCATCCCATAAGTGCTTGATTGGATAACATACCTAGCAGGCTCGTGTTTTTTTATGGATGTGCATGACACTAGAGCAAAAATAGTATTTAATGCTCGATCGACCATGCAAAGGATAACTTGGCATGTCCATCTGATGAGTACTTGATCGGATAACTTCTCCCACCAATAAATTAAGAACTAATTAAAATTTTTAATAAATGAGTAGATTATTAAAAAGAGACTAATATTTATGTAATTGTTGCTACTGCAGCTTGCTTGCGAAGGACTCTCACAAAGGAGATGGCTATAGATTTTGTTCCAGGGATGGATGTGATTTTATGTAGCAAAAGAGAAGTAGTTGCATTTGCTACAATCCATGATAGTGATCCCAATTCAGTTTGCCACTTTCGAAGACTTCGCGAAGATAAGGTGGCAATTACTGTATCAAAGATTCTTAGCGCACATGTTGAGCTAAAGTATAAATGTGGAGATATGGAAACACTTGGAGATGTTATGCCCTACAATACATCCAACAAATCATTTATAGCATGGGACAAAGATGAGACTTATGCAACAGACATTATCAAGAATACAAAGTGCACCACCTTGGATTTTACTATAGGGGACATTTTACAAATGAGATCATTTGCAAATAAGACTGTAGCAGAAGGTGAAGTATTGGGATTTGAACAAGTGGAGCAATGGTCATTTGCACAGATGAGGATTCTAAAAGTCACTGATGATGGTATGGTTGATAACATAACATCCTTATGTGATCCCTACTATGAGGTAGACAAGAATATGAGATGGAGCATGCAATTTTTAAACATGAGAAAGAGGCACGTGGTTTTCAATGATAAAGACAAGGTATACTACAATATCAAAGGACCTAAAAAGCATGCCCATGTGCCAGGCTCTATCACTTCAAATGTGGATGATTTCAATATACTCAATTATAGAAGTGACATCTTATCTGGAGTGGATGAGTTCATTGGCTCCGAGAAACAAAATGATTTTAGAAGCGAAGCCTTATCTGGGGTGGATGAATTCTTGCACAATGAGAAGGGCAAAGGTTTCAATAGCGATGTCTTGTCAAGTGTGGATGAGTTCATGCATATTAACAAACCTGGTGTCAATCAAGCTTGTGGATTTGTGAAAGCCATGCAAGATGTCCCAATGAGTGATGTTCTCTCAGGAGTGGAAGAGTTTCAAGGTTCTCAATACTCTCGTAGAATATTGAATTCATTGAATGGTCTTAAGAGTATGTTAAAAATGAGGAATGAAAACGGTCATACATATGCATGAAGAGAAAGCGAGAATCCAGGCAGATCCACAAAAGCAACCAAAGAGGAAGAGAGTAATGAAGGAGGAGAACATGTTAAATGCATTGGGATATCTATGTTGCAAGCGAAGATGTATGCGCTTCATTGATCTTGCAGACATCAGGGAATGTAGAGGACACGTGTGGCAAAGAAGAGGAAGCGAAAGAAATGAATACCTTCTCACAAGTCTCTCTTGCTTTCTTCAGAATGGCAATAAAAGGCTAAGTTCAAGACAAAAGGTAAAACCTCTCGTAAATGGAAAAAGGATTTGCAATAAGGCATATCGCAATATTACTAGATTATCCCATGGTACATATTGGGATTTAGTCACCAAGGCAAAGGGCGGCAACAAATTTAGCATTCACGGTAATAGAGGAAGATCCAAATCAAGAATCTCAACTGTCAGGGCAGCAGCAATTTTGCAAGACTTCATACATGAAAATGCTTTACCTCAACCCCATATATCTACCAAACTCACTAACGGTGACACGATCACTGAAATGCACCTTCCAATGGGCTTGACAAAACTCGAAGTATTTGACTCTATTGCAGAAAAGCAAAGGCAAAGAGGGGATGCCGTAGCTTCTTCTCATACTTTGTATACTCTTTGGAAGAAGAACTTTGGATATGTTAAAATCCCAAGGAGGCAAAAAATGTCAAAGTGCAATGTCTGTGATGATTTAAAGCGAGCGATTGAGAGTGCAACATGTCCAAATCAAAGGGAATTATACAAAAAAAACCAAAAATCTCATCATGACCTTATTCGACATTCCAGACAAAAATATGCATTTTGGAAGGAGCAAGCTATTTCGCATCCCGATGACTACATGTGCCTTATTGTAGATGGCATGGATCAGAATACAACAACGT
The DNA here is from genome assembly GCF_047967505.1 of Dipteris shenzhenensis. NCBI lineage: Eukaryota > Viridiplantae > Streptophyta > Polypodiopsida > Gleicheniales > Dipteridaceae > Dipteris > Dipteris shenzhenensis. Next base: position 55,340,907 of record NC_141612.1, read on the forward strand.
TGCCTCTATTTGTTGCCACTCCACCTAAATTACAAGGAAAGCACTTTCTAAAGACACATCTATGTGGAGTGTTAGTGCATGGAATTAAGTTCTTTGCAGATATATGGATTGATTCCTTGCATCTACATGATAGCAATCAAGTTGTAACATCTATTATGAAGGCAATTCGCAATGTACATGCAGAAAAAGGTCGCCTACCACCGACTTGAGAATACAAGCTGATAATTGTTGGCAAGAAAATAAGAATGTACTCATGTTTGCATTCTACTCCATGCTAGTTGCTCATCGAATCTTCAATGAGGTCGAATGTGGATTTTTGTATGTTGGGCATACACATGAGGATATCGATCAGGTTTTTAGCACAGTCTCAAGGGAGCTTAAATGCAAGGATGTGGAGACAATAGATGACTTGGTAAGAAGATATGGCACGCAAGTTGGTGGTCGTAAGGAAAGTACAGTATGTGAGAGGCTCGAAAGAATGTATGATTGGAAGAGCTTCATTCTACCTTTCATACAAACGGGTGGTGATGCATTGACAGGTCATACCAATCCACACTACTTTCGTTTTTTTTAAAAGATGAAAAACCCATAATGCAATGGCAACAGTATTCTCATGATACAAAATGGGAACCTGAAGAACCTTACAGGCTCTTAACTTTAATTCCCAGCAAGGAAAGGTATCCAACATGGGCTCCTATACAAGAATTCAATGAGAGGTCTAACCGTGAAATAGAAGGATCAAAAGCATTTATTACATACAAAGAGGAAATGCTTCGGAGATATCCTGATTCGAAGCCTACTTGGAGAGAACACACTACCACTGTAATTAACAAGACACGAAATTTAATAAAGGACCTTGAGAGAATGCGAGGCTCAAAGGATGTCAAGGAAGAATGCAATATGTTTTGGCCAAATGTTCATAACGATTTGTGCCCAGCTCCAGTCTTTGAAAATGAATTTGTATCATTACTCCCACATCCATATTGTGGACCGAAGAAGAGAGAGTTTATGCCACAAGTAGATATAGAGGTCGATTGTTTTGTTGTGGTTCGGCCATCGGATGATGAATATGAGAATGTGAAGTTTTGGGTTGCAAAAGTAGTTGATGTGCAAAGAGATGACCAAGGGAGAGCTACAACATTTACAGCGGTATGGTATGAGCCAAAGGGCAGGAAGGAGAATATGGATAATAACACATTGTATACTAATTGTATAATGAAGGAGTGGGTCCCAAATGATGAAGCGGTCTCTCAAGTTTTGACGGAGACAATCATAGTGTCTTGGCATTCAAGGGCAAAGAAATCAACGAAGCACATGGGATATGAGGTAGAAGGAAAAATAAAAATACCACAGCAAACTATTTTGCATATACACAAATTTTTAAGGATGCTCGCCATGGAGGAAGTAGAAGGAGACAGCGCAAATGAAGAATGTCCATGATTAAAGCTTTGTATTGAAGTCCATTGAAGGATTTTATTTGGGTACTAGGCAAGAAGCCAATCCAAGACAATTATAATCAGAGTCATCACCTCCTATGTCAAATGAGAGTCAAAATATGCACTGGATGTCACCCAAGGGTCAAGGCTTGCCAAGACAATAGGGAGTTAATGCAGATGGCACTTGGCAAGGGACTATCACATTGAGCAATAAGACAATGGGGAGTCAATGCACCCAAGGGGCAAGGCTTGGCAAGATAACTTGTGGGAGTTAATGTAGATGGCACCTGTATTTTGCACTGTGGATGTCACCCAAGGGTCAAGGTTTGGCAAGACAATAGGGAGTTAATGCAGATGGCACCTGGCAAGGGACTATCGCATTGATGAACAATAAGACAATGGGGAGTCAATGCACCGAAGGGGCAAGGCTTGGCAAGACAAGTGGGAGTCAAATTATGCAAATGGCACCTGGCAAGGGACTGTCGTGACATTGAGCAATAAGACAATGGGGAGTCAAATTATGCAGATGGCACGAATTGAGGCTCTTTAAGAGCAACAATTTAAATTGTAAACATATGTTCAATCTATATCATTTTGGATATAAAGACTCTAGCTGAGAGCAACGTCTCTCAATGTAATCATTATATAATAATAGCTATAATTGCTATTATACCTCTTTGGTTCAATATAAAACTTGGGTCTTATGGCATCATGTCTTTTTTCTATTTATTAAAAGTTTTAAAAATTTTGTGCATATTGCGAGTGACAATGTTATTTTCATGAAATATTTAACTCTCCTTTCATGGATTTATAAATTTATCACGTCAAGGAAAAATATTAAAAATAATTAAATTAACAAATAACTTAGATATAGCTAGAATTTCTAATATAGGATTATTTCAAATTCTTGCATGTTGGTGCAAAAGTATAGATTGAAAAAACAATATTTTTATGTGAATATGATAGTGCCACAAAGTGAACTTTTGATTTGGGAAGAATATTTTCAGAAAGTAAAATTTTGATTTGGGAAGGATATTTTCACAAAGTAAAGTTTTCATTTGGGAAGGATTTTTGGGCTTCGTCCAAAAAAACACAAAAAGTCCAAAATTAATGAAATAGGTGTTTTTATTATATTGCAAAAAACTCTTGCTTGCTACATTGTTGGGATGTTCATCTAACTTGCAAACAATAATTCACCCATAATGTATTACAATGTCATGGACATTCATTACACTTCAATGACATACCATTGCCCTAAGTCCTATGCTTCAAGGGTCTTTTTGTGTGAAGTGAGATAATGTAATGTCATCATCAGTGACATCTAGTGGTCCAATGGGAGACTCCTTAGGCTCCATGACATCCAGTGCCTTCCCTCTTGAGCCAACCAACTCCTCATCACCTCCATCCATTTGTCGCAATTCCTTCTCCTCATTCTTTTGGTCACTACCCTTCCAATCTCCACTAGGGCTTCAAGGTTTTGCATTGTGTGCTTTCTTGTTTTTTGTTCCTTTAAGCCTACAAGTCCATTAGGAGATCATATGCAGCTGATGCATGATCCTTGAAGTACGATGAACACTGCATGAAATTACAAATGTTATAGATTCATACCTTTTGGAATATTTGAAGTATTTTTTTAAAAAGAAAAAAACGTTCTTTTCGCTTTTAAAGCATTTGGGAACGTTCAAAACGTTAAAAATGCATTTTTAAAAATCAGTCAAGGATATCAATCGACTAATAGTATACCATGTGGTGTAACACCACACCGCATGGTATTACCAAATAATACCATGCGGTGTCATGTAAAACCATGCGGTAAAATTACACCGCACGGTTGAGGCACACACGATCTGGTATCATGTGGTCATACCGTGCGGTGTGAGAGCATACCATGCGGTATCGAAAAGCATACCACATGGCATACATGCATGCACATGTGGTGTGAGAGCATACCACGCGGTATCAAAAAGCACACCACATGACATACATTAGCCCAGTTACACTAGCTGGTGTAGCTTTACACCATGCGGTGTAGCTTTACACCATCAAGCGGGGTCTACAAAACCATGGGGACCAACCATTTTTTCTAGTTTTCACCCACTTCCGGTTTGTCTTGATAGCTTCCCACCTCCTTATGGTGTGCTTCTAGCCTTTCTTTTTTTTCTTCAGTCAGGGTTGGGTGATGGCTCGCTTCGGTCGGCTGGATTCACCTTGCTGCAGCTGAGAGAGGGAAAGAGAGAGAGTGAGAGAGAGAGAGAGCAAGAAAGAGAGGGAGATGTGTGTTATGTCTATGTTTGCTTTCTTGTTTGTGTGTGTGTGTATGATGTATGTCACTTAGGGCCGGATGATGAATTGCTTCAGCCGATTGGATTCATCTCACCTCGAGTGATGTTCCTTTAGGTAGTATGATGATCAAAGCCGTGTGATGGCTCACTTCGATCGGCTAGATTCACCTCACTTTGGTCTAGTGTCATATATTCATATATATTGTTATATATAGGTGTCAATAGAGCCGATCATTGTCCGGATTTTGGCTCGCTTTGGCTGGTTGGATTCATCTCAATGACAACCTTCCCAACCAAATGTGTGATCACACAATCGCTGATCTAAATCATCTTGGTTCTATGATTGCTGTTATATTTTTTCTTGTTTCACCTTCTATATTACAACTTGAGCACCTTGGACCACTGGTGGTTACTAGGAGGGTGGGGCATTGAGCATATCTAACAAGCAAACATAGTGCATGCATGTGTGAAAAGAAGGTGCATCATCATGGTTGTGGTAATGAAGGCTTTCGCCTTCATTGGGGGTTTAGGGTTTAGGAGGAGTTTAAGGGTTAGAGGGAGATTCAGGGTTTAGATGGAGGTTCCAAGGTTTACAAAGAGGTTCTAGAGTTTAGAAGAGGTTCCAGGGTTAGAAGGAGGATCCATGATGGAGAACTCGTCTCCCTTGTAGATCATGGAGGTTAAGGGTTGAGAAACTAAGGGTTTAGGGGGAGCATAGGAGTGGGAGAGGAAGAAGGTGTAAGAGCATGGGGGAAAGAAGAGAGAGGAGAGAGGGGGAGGAGGAGGAGGAGGAGGGAGGAGGAAGAGGAGGAGGAGGAGGAGGAGGAGGGAGGAGGAGAAGGGAGGAGAAGGGAGGAGGAGGGAGGAGGAGGAGGAGAAGGGAGAAGGAGGAGGAGAGGGAGAGGATGGGTTGCAAGGGTGGAGGAGAGGGGAGGAGGAGTTGCAAGGTTAGGACATATGGAGTGCAAGGAAGCATGGACACTTGAGACAATTGCTTGGAATACCAAAGTAGAACTCAACACAATGCCCCAAAGAGTCTGGGCATCATTCTATTATGGGGAATTTATACAAGTTGGAGAGCTTCTCTCTCTACATGTAGGAATTGTAAGACATTCTCTCTCTACATGTAGAACTTGCATATAGAAGTTGCATGTAGGAGTTACAAGCTACATGTAGGAGTCGCATGTAGAACTCGCATGTAGAACATGCATGTAGGAATTGCATGTAGGACTTGCATGTAGGAGTTGCAAGTAGAACATTGCACCCCAGTATGGGCCTCTTTTTCGCACTATTTCACTCATAAGATTCCACCGTGACCTCCGATTGACAAACCGTCTGCACTGGCACATTTTCCCACTCACATGGAACAATACTAGGCATGTTCTTAACACAACAGTCCCTATGACACTAACACATCTTTAACCCCCCTAGCAATTTTCAAGTCTTTTCACCATCATTTTCAAACTCGATAGTCGCCATTACTTTTGACTCGTCCGTTGCATATTTTTTGCCATTATCAGGGTATGAAGGTCAAAATCAATTGCGCATTTCAAAGTCAAAGGCACTCACTTAAAGGATACACTTAAGCATTGTGTATGCACCTCAAATCAGGAAAAAGACTAGAACCTACCTACTTCCGAGAGCTATCGTCGACCCTCAATGCTCTTCAAGAGTTCAACCTCTCACCATCGACAAGCAGCATGGAGAAAATCACAATTGAAGAAGCAATAAGTAGTGACGATCAAAGTCCTTGAGAACACCTTAAAGAACAACGCAACCACAATAACAACAACAATGGCAGATGACACTTTGGTAAATTGGAAATGCCAAAGTACAATGGACGAGGGGACCCCGCCAGGTTCCTTCAACTCTTTGATGCAGCATGTTGTGCTAGAGGCGACCAGTCAAATGAAACCAAAGCCACTTGGTTCTTGATGAGGCTTTGGAATGGTACCTTGACCTTCTCGTAGAGGAGAGACCCACATGGGCACTACTATCTGACCAGTTCAGAAAAAGATTCCAAACAGAAAGGCTGCAAGATGACCCCGCATTACAACTCAGCAATATAGATATGCGCAAGAAAGAAAAGTTCATAACATACCTAGGAAGAATGAAAAGATTAATAGCAAATGTGATCCCCGTCTAGGCAACAAGTACCTCATAGCATGGTTCATCTCTGGCCTAAAGAAATCCATTCACAAGGACATGAAAAAAGTCAGCAACAACTATGCACATTTCAGCAATGCTCATGAGGCTGCAATTGACATTAAGGATGGCATGACCGATTCTGATAGCAACAGCGATGGCTATAAATCAAGTCAACATGAGAAGAAATCTTCACAGAAGGGAAGCACTTCACACAAAGATTGCACCACCAAGGACATAGTGGAAGCCATGGCCCTAAGAGTAAAAGACAAAATGATGCAGGCCATCGAGCTAAAGCTGCATGTCTTTCAGCCACCACAGTACCCACGGAGAGAAAATGTTTGGTGCCCACACTGTATGGCTAACCATATAGCCAATGGATGCCCAATCTTAAGGAACAGACTAAACGCACCAAAATGGCTTAGCCCCCATGGTTATGGTGCCCGATTTGCAATGCTACAGGGCATGATGTAAATACTTGTTTTTACAATATGAGGGTAGCACAACCCTGGCCCCAATAGTACCAACATTCGCAAATCCTAGTGTACAAGCAATCGGCACTGGCACCTAATGCACAAGTGCCACGTCTCAACCCACTCCTAATGAGAACACAAGTGCCTAAACCTAATGCACAAGTGCCACGTCTCAACCCACTCCTAATCCTCTGCAATATCCATGGGCCCCCATTCTTGCTTCAGTAATTCCGGTGCAACAACTCCAATGTGAAGTGCTGGAACCTCACTATGAGTATGAAATAGAATACCCTATGTACGACATGGATGGTGCTGAAGGACTCATCCCGAGTATGCTAATCAAGTTAGGCCTACCACATATCGAACACTCATTAAGTGTTTTGGTTGTGGAGAAAACCACCGCATAGCAGAATGCCCACACAAGGGTAACCCCACTTCATTCCAACCTGTGTGCAAGGAATGTGGAGTTGGGAATGCTTGCATGGATTGCCCACCAAGAACAAAGCCTCAACCAACCACGAAAGTAAGACCAGAAGTACCCTTGGGCATGATAAGTGTGGAAAATCATAGTGTGGCATCACAGCCAGCCTTGATCATAACAAGACAACATAAAGAAGCAGCACGACAAAAACTCATTTTTGCTCAAAAAGCAAAGAGCCCTCTAGCAAAACAAGCCATGCCAATCCCACAACACAGTGAGACCATGCCTAGCACATCCACGGAGAGTGCCACCTAAGGAGCCAATGAAGCATACCCCAATGGTGAAACTGAAGACGTGTTACCAAGAATTAAAGCAATGGGTTCAACAAAAACAAGAAAACTTTGAGGCAGACAAGATGGCAGTAGCAGAGGTCAGAGCACACCTAGCATTGACACAGTGATTGATCCCAACAACTTCCAACAAGTAATAGAGCAACATGCAAAACATCCCCAATTGGATGGCACCGTACTAGCAAGCTTGATAAGCTACCAGTCACAATGCCAATTGGCACCTTACTAAGAAATTTCCCTACAATGTGGGAAAGTTTCAAGGGATGGATCGAATCTTCACAATACTTCCCCCCACCTGAAGAAGAGGAAAAGGTAATTTCGGTAAAATTCAATGCTCGAGATGACATTAAAAATGTAACCATCCCACTGGAGCATAAAGCCTTTGGTCAATACCTGGCAATAGTGGATGGCAGAGCTAGAGTAAACATTCTGGCAAGAGAGCTATATGAAAAATAGGCCCTACCTCTAATGCAGAAGGCCACATTTAACATCCGCCTAGCTGACCACACGAAAATGAAGCCATTGGGTATCGTTGACAATGTGTCAACAAAAATTGTTGGAGTAAGATTCACACTCTAGTTTACTATCTTGGATCTTCCCAAGGGTGCCATAGCATACCAGATATTGTTGGGAAGACCATGGCTTCGGTAAGCGTCAACACTCCATGATTGGGACACCGATAGGATCACTATCCAAAATAGAGAAACTGCTGTCAAGGTAAATTTGGGAACAGGGGAAATCAAACCCACTATTCCTAGAAATGTTGAAGACACTTCTTCCACTATAGCCACCAGTCATGCATCCCCTATACCTACCAATGCACTAAAGCCCATAAAAGGGGATACACAAAGTGACATCAACAATTGGATACAAACGTTGGATACAATAGACAATTGTAAAACAAGACATCTGATGTGGATGCCCAAATGATACAACTAGAAGCACCAATCTGGGACAATGAATCTGAAGAAGTGGAAATGACAATCTTCATGACAGGCGTCGAATATGAAGCTCCCACTCTTTGGGGTTCAGTGTTCAAGCTCACTTTTATGTTCATGCGATTGATCTCCATTGCATCCATGCTCTCTTACACTATTGTGTTCTAGCATGCCCTTACCCTTGCACTCTCTACCCTTGTACTCCCTCCTCCTCCTCCTTCCTTCCTCTTCCTCCCTCCTCCTCCTCCTCCTCCCTCATCCTTCTCCTCCATCTCCTCCTCCCTCCCCCCCCTCCTACTCCTCCTCCTCCTCCTCCTCCTCCTCCTCCTCCCATCTCCTCCTCCCTCCTTCTTCCTCCCTCCTTCTCCTTCTCCTCCCTTCTCCTCCTCCTCCTTCCTCCCTCCTCCTCCCTCCTCCTCCTCCTCCCTTCTCCTCTTCCTCGCTCCTCCTCCCTCCCTCTCCTCCTTCCTCCCTCCTCCTCCCTCCCTCTTCCTCAACCCTTACCCCTCGAATCCGCGAAGGAGACTAGCTCCCCACTCCTCAACCTTGGACTCCTAAACCCTGCAACCCCCTCTGAACCCTAGAACTCCTAGTTAGCTCTCTTAACCCTATCCTCCTTTTGAACCCTGAAATCCCCTTCTAAACCCTTGAACTCTCGTGGAGGTGAAAGCCTCCATCAATCGTTAATCAAGCCCTCTTTCTCATTCACGTGCACATGAGATTTGCTTTCCACGCTTTAGCCTACACCTCTCACCAAAACACGACCCGAGGACCTATGCTACACCTGTGAACACCTATGCTACAACAAGCAATGACACGACCCTCGGAACCTACACTTGGGCAAAAGAGAGACAACATAGACTATGGAGCATGGGCGTTGAAGTTGGGAGCTTAGTGGCTGTCAGCTTCCAGAGATAGCAGATGAGTGTGACAACTCATTGAAGAAGGAGATTACAATAGCTCATATGCAAACCATGAGCATGGAGTCATGGGACTACTTTCGTTGAGCGTTTGGAGACGATCATCGAGAAGTAGTTACATTGGAGAAGGCTCTTTGTTGAATGAGCCTTAGATAGCAATTTTACATAGTTTTGCTATTGAAAAGAGCGGTTGCCATGGTGTTGCATGTGGTGTGGAGAGTTGGGGCTCAATCGAGTGTGTGTAGATCCAAGAGGTCACTCTCACAATAGATCGTTGCTTGTGGAGAGTCGTTACTAGCCGATTAGAGCCTGCTAGTTGTAGGCTACTTGATGTGTGTGCCACTTGGTTGTTTGGAGGCCTTGTTGAGGGAGCTACTGAGAGCTCCAGCTACTCAGAAGTGGTAGAAGTCGAGGCCTTAGCTGTATTCTGGGCTGTAGAAGCCATAGGACTCAAGAGCCTCATAGGATGTTGAGTCTTTGCTTACAAGTTGAATGCTAAAGAGACCTAAAAGTCTCTCTCTTGAAATGAACAAAAGCTCTTAAACTAATAAAAATGAAGAAGAACTCTCTCAAATCAAATTTTCCTCAATCAATTGGACTCCTATGTCTCCCTCTCACAGACAATGAATCTCTCAATGAATGGAATTCTCTCACCTAGTGGACGAAATTCTTCCAACACAATGAACACAAATTCTCTCAAATGAATCGATGGAAATTCTCTTTCAAGAAAGCAAAAGTTCCCTCAACGGAAGAGAACACTCAATCTCTCAATCACTCCCAATTGATTTCTCTTGCACTAGGATCTCAATGCCTTAGCAGAAAGCAAGGGAGCTCTAATACCATGCATGACAAAACATGAAGAGGTGAGAGGAGAAGAGTGGAGATGAGGAGAGCGGGCACAATTGGAGAGCACACCACAAATGACTAGCTGTACACTAGATTTAATTAAAAACATAGAATATATACAAACCCATTTAGGGTTAGGGTTAGGGCATCTAAACCTTTTCTCTATAGCACTCTATATGTGTTAGTGCTATGCACATGTAATCACATGATGTGGAGTGTGGTCTCTCAACATCAATTTGGCTCCTATTGCTTATGAATATAATATAGTCACATGTCCATAAAAGTCTCATTGCTCTGAATTTGCTATTGCTTATGAATAGAATATACTCACATTTCCATAAAAGTCTCATTGTATAGTCACTTGTCCATAATATAGCCACGATTCTTTCACTCCAGATTCAGTTGTATACAATGAGATGGAGCAAGGAGATGTTGTCCACCCACAACTATGATTGTAAAGTTTGTGAAGGAGTATTGAGTAGCAATTTGTTAGAAGATCGACATAGACTAGCTACCAATGTTGATTACTACTTTCTTCCCAAGAGCTTCAAAGAATCAATTAATTCTAGGATGACAACAGAGCAATCTAGACTGCTTTCATTCAAACACCTAAGGTTGATGCTACTACAAGAAGAAGCCATAGAGAAGATTTAGAACAATGACAATAACGATAAAGAGACATCTTGCATGAGATTGCAAATAGAAGAAGGTTGTTCAAAAGGAGGAGGAGAACCAATTTAAGAAAGAAGAGTCTGAACCAAAGAACAAAAACCTGGTAAAGAAGGAGCTATTTTTTATGGTTTCTCCAAGCATCCTTGAGGTGAAGTTTGCACACCATGAACTCACTATGTTAATATGTCTAACATCCAAAAAGATGTCAATGTGATCATGTATGACTGGTCATTTGTGTAGTGCAATAAGTGAGCTTGAGTGTCCTTGAAGCTAATGATGAGAGGCTACTCTAGTGTGGAGTCTTGCCCTACTCACTAGGATCCCTCAATCCCATGCTTTGGAACTCCCAGGGTAGAAGACACCAAGTTGAGAGCCTTATTGGACATCTACTGCTGCTTTTGAAAGGTGACCAAAATAGTGGCCTTCACAACTTCATGTTTCGTGATGTCCACCCACCCAAAAGTTTCTACAAATCAATTACACATTGGATATCTATGCCTCTATTGTTGATCCACCACTTGAGGCTATCACTATGACTACTACCTCCTTATATAGATGTAATATCTTTTGATCCATGCCATGTATGAGGTGATCCTGCTCCACTTCTTGTACACAAACATGATGAACCTCCATAACAATGTTCTCCCTTGTCTCGGATGAAATCTGGTGTGCTTGAGGTGTCGCGTATGGATACATCATGAAAGGGGGCTGAGTGGGCATGGGTCGAGGGCTTGAAGTGGTGAGGGGATACCTATCAAGTAGCTGAGTGAGTCCACATGCAGAGGGGAAACGTGACTAGCTGAGTGGTAGAGGCATAGGAAGGAGATGTATTGTGGGGAAGCATAGAGGGGTATGGTGGTGGTTGAGCTAGGAGTGCAAGTGAAAGTCACCAATGATCTTTGATATTGATACTAACATCAATCCTGATGTCAACGTCAATGTTGGTGCTATCATCACTGATGCTAGTAATGATGATGATGATGATGACGACAATGCTAATGATGATGAGGCTAAAATCGAGGCTAGAACTGAAACTACGAGAGCTGAGGTTGAGGTTGTAGTGGCTATCTTCTCGACAGTCATGAGCATTATCTGTTTGCAGACCACTGCAGTTGCTACATTTGATTATGTCCTCAAGCTTGAGATGCATATGTTTTTTGTCTTCTTTCTTATCACCCTTGTCTCCCTTTGCCATGGCCTTTTGTTGTTCTTTTCCCCCCATTTCTGCTATTTTATTTTTTTCTTTCATCTTTTCCCCTTTCAATCATGGGTGGGAAGGGTGCATTGCCCTTCCTTCCCATTATTGTTATTTTATTGATCTTGAAGATAGGCTAAAAATAAGAAAGGGGCTAAGCAAGAAATTGGCAATGTAGGGTAGCAATGGAGGGCATTACTAGTCTGAAGTGAAGGTGAGGGGTTGATAAGCACTGACACAATCCAAGAGGTAGAAAAGCACAGGCAGTAACAAATTCTTGGAGCAAGGGAAGGCTCTAGCAAATGTGGGTTTCTAGGTAGGGCAAGAAATGACTTTGAAATGGCATGATTTCATGAGCTAGAAATTAGCAGGTGCTAGCACAGTTTCTTGAGCAAGTTCTTGGGCAAGAAACTAGCACCAAAATGTGAAAAATTTTAGTGTAAACTTGGAGCAAATCTTGACTGGAAATGCATGTCACAACAGAACCAGTTGTAAGCAGACCTAAGACAATTTCAGGCTGGCTTTTTGGAATAGGTGCTGAAAGCGACTTTGAGGAAGTTTGGTGGGTCCGTTTCAAAATCACTAGGGTACTTCCTTTGATCTCAAGCGGATGGCACCCAAATCCCATTGTATCTCACATAAGGGTTTGCCCTACCATAACCACATGTGCCACCTAGACTAATCTTGCCCATCTAGAAAAGGTTTGGGATTGATGGTCTTGAACTTTGTTCCAAGCATCCAACTACTTTAATCCTCTATCCCTGCATTGTCCCCACACCCTATAGAATTGATAGTAGCACTTAGCACATAGGATGGTTGATAGGTTGCATCATCCATGGTCCCTTGGGTTTATGTCCCCTCACTTTCTGACCCCATCGAGAGTAAGACACTCAAGTATATATTGAGAAAGATTGGGTTGGGCTAATCGCGGTCTTTCGAAGGTAAATGACTCTAAGGGGAACTTTTGTCTTGAGGACTACACAAAATAGTGTGGAAGGTCTGTGTTCCAAGATCCTCACAATCCTCTTTTGTTATGACTCCAAGATGGCCTCCTCAATCCCTTGAATCCTACTACTAGGCCCTCTCACGTGGGTGAGCATGCTCAGCCTCTGGTAAATGAGCTATCACCATGCCTCCAAGGATCTCTCTGGATGGTTGTCCCACTATGCCCACCCAATGTGCATGCACTACACGAGCTTGCTGTCCTTGGGCATTTGCGTGTCAGATCGAGAATTGTCGATTGAATTGGTATCTGCTCTGGGAGCTGACAAAAATGAGGCTTCTTGAGAAATACCAGAGCGGTAGCAAGCTAAGGGTGTCCACTTCCGGACCACTTTCGGGTGAGTGTGACACCCGCTCGAGTGAAAATACAAAGGTTTTGCTTCGGTCTCCAATACCTCGATCGAGGTATAAGCTCCAATGAAAATCACACACGAGCACAACCGAGCCTAGCCAATACCTCGATCGAGGTACGTAGCTTTTTCACCGGACCGAGCCTCTACCTCGATCGAGGCTTGCTAGCAAGCCAGCTATACATGCCACATCTACCTCGTTCGAGGTATCGTGGCAATCCAGCTCAACCTCGATCGAGGTCAGGTGGCATGTCCAGCATACCTCGATCGAGGTATGTGCCATCCGACAGGGCAGCCAACAGGGCGGATGACATACCTCGTAGCCAACAGGGCGGATGACATACCTCGATCAAGGTATACTGGACACATGACTTGGCATTCCCGCTTCTGCCAACACACCACGATCGAGGTATCGTGGCATGTCAAAACCTCCATCGACGTGGATGTACCGAGATGTATGGGCATGTCACAATACCTCGATCGAGGTATCGTGGCATGGCAATACCTCGATCGAGGTAGATGTACAGAGATGTATGGGCATGTCAAGAATACCTCGATCGAGGTATCGTGGCATGCCAACGAGATGTATGGGCATCTCAAGAATACCTTGATCGAGGTATCGTGGCATGCCAATACCTCGATCGAGGTAGATGTGCCGAGATGTATGGGCATGTCAAGAATACCTCGATCGAGATAGCTAAACCCTAATTTTTCTTATAAAAGGAGAGCGACCCCCCTCATTCCACATACCTCGATCGAGCTCTGCCTCATCCACCGATTTCGGATTTGCCGGACTTCGACGGAATTGCGCGAGCGACGGAGAGCCACGAACGGACATCGACGGAGATGGACGGAGCAGGAGCGGGAGAGTCCAGGTAGGGTTTTTTTTAATGTAGCATTTTCTTTTATGTAGCATTTTCTTTTTCGTCCCCAACAGGGTTTAGGATTTAGGGTCCAGGGTTTAGGGTTTAGGGTTTAGTCGTGCTAGTAGGGATTGCTTCTACGTGGCGCAAACCAAATCAGTTGGAGACCAAATATTGCGTTGATGTACGTCTAGGGTAGCCTAAGAGGCGTGTGAAGTTTCGTCCCCAACAGGGTTTAGGATTTAGGGTCCAGGGTTTAGGGTTTAGGGTTTAGGGTTTAGTCGTGCTGGTAGGGATTGCTTCTACGTGGCGCAAACCAAATCAGTTGGAGACCAAATCTTGCGTGGATGTACATCTAGGGTAGTCTAAGAGGCGTGTGAAGTTTCGTCCCCAACAGGGTTTAGGATTTAGGGTCCAGGGTTTAGGGTTTAGGGTTTAGGGTTTAGTCGTGCTAGTAGGGATTGCTTCTACGTGGCGCAAACCAAATCAGTTGGAGACCAAATCTTGCGTGGATGTATGTCTAGGGTAGCCTAAGAGGCGTGTGAAGTTTCGTCCCCAACAGGGTTTAGGATTTAGGGTCCAGGGTTTAGGGTTTAGGGTTTAGGGTTTAGCCGTGCTAGTAGGGATTGCTTCTACGTGGCGCAAACAAAATCAGTTGGAGACCAAATCTTGCATGGATGTACGTCTAGGGTAGCCTAAGAGGCGTGTGAAGTTTCGTGCCCAACAGGGTTTAGGGTTTAGTCGTGCTAGTAGAAATTGTAAAAATGTATGCATTTGTCCTTCCACGTGGCGCATACCAAATCAGTTGGAGACCAAATCTTGCGTGGATGTACGTCTAGGGTAGCCTAAGAGGCGTGTGAAGTTTTGTCCCCAACAGATAAGTCCACGTGCGTATTTCATTAGTACGTGCGCCATTTTTCATAGGTAGTCACGAGTGCTAGTAGGGATTGTAAAAATGTACGCAACTGTCCTTCCATGTGGCGCATACCAAATCAGTTGGGCACCAAATCTTGCGTGGATGTACGTCTACGGTAGCCTAAGAGTCGTGCGAAGTTTCATTTCCAACAGATAAGTCCACACGCGTATTTTGTTAGTACATGCGCCATAGCTCATACGTAGTCGTGCTAGTAGGGATTGTAAAAATGTACGCATTGTACCTTCCACGTGGCGCATACCAAATCAGTTGGGCACCAAATCTTGCGTGGATGTACGTCTACGGTAGCCTGAGAGCCGTGCAAAGTTTAATCTCCAACAGATAAGTCCACATGCATATTTGGTTAGTACGTGCGCCATTTCTCACATGTAGTCGTGCTAGTAGGGATTGTAAAAATGTACGCATTATACCTTCCACGTGGCGCATACCAAATAAGTTGGAGACCAAATCTTGTGTGGATGTATGTCTAGGGTGGCCTAAGAGTCGTGCGAAGTTTCATTCCCAACAGATAAATCCACATGCGTATTTCGTTAGTACATGCGCCATAGCTCATACGTAGTCGTGCTAGTAGGGATTGTAAAAATGTACACAGCTGTCCTTCCATGTGGCACATACCAAATCAGTTGGGTACCAAATCTTGCATGGATGTACGTCTACGGTAGCCTAAGAGCCGTGCAAAGTTTAATCTCCAACAGATAAGTCCACATGCATATTTGGTTAGTACGTGCGCCATTTCTCACTCGTAGTCGTGCTAGTAGCTCATACGTAGTCACGAGTGCTAGTAGGGATTGTAAAAATGTACGCATTGTACCTTCCACGTGGCGCACACCAAATCAATTCAGACCAAATCTCGCGTGGATGTATGTCTAGGGTGGCCTAAGAGTCGTGCGAAGTTTCATCCCCAACAAGCAAGTCCACACGCGCATTTCGTTAGTACGTGCGCGAATTTTCTTAGTCACGTTTTAAAAATGTCCTAATGCACAAAACAAATTACAACATTACTACTAATAAACAATTTTTTGTATTACAAACACAACAAATCCCATTGAGAAGACATCGGACATCATGTTAAAAATAGAATCTAATACAATGATGTGTATGAACGTGTATACAGCCATCATAGTGAAATACAAAATATGAGTCCATGAAAATTACAATGGTACGGTCACACAGTGAGCCTATACATATCGAATACAAAAAAGTGTAATCAACTAGTAATACCCAATAAAAATCAATCTGATCAACTGATGATCCCAAAAAATATGATATGTAATGTGCTACTCCTCAGGATTAGCTCTCATGCCAATAGTTGCAAGTATGCTCTCGTGATCCGCCACTGCAAGGCGCCATCGTGGAGTGGACGTCGCCTTGCGAGTGCGAACACGACTCAAAGTAATCTTGATCCCAACAACAAGATGAGAATACATGTATGCCTCCTGATCCGCCATGTACTCCTGGAACTCAATATAGCGACCACGCCTCTGTATCTGCTGAAAATAGTGGCCACCTACCATCATGCTATGAGCATTGAAGTGCATCCCATGCCCATCCACTGTATCCTCATTCAGCACACTCTTCAGCATAGAGCATCGCAACAAGTAATAATCCACACCCTCCTCATTGCCCTCCGAAGCAATAACCGCGAAGATATCACCAATACGCAAAATATCTGTAAGCTGGTCATAATCTCTAGAGGAACTGAATCCCGCATCCTGATCATCATGTATCTCCTCCCAAGGCTAGAAGGGAGAAAGCACTCGCCGTACCCATGGATCGGCCCATGGTATCATGGAGCACCCTCCCCAATCATCATCAATGCATGCAGAGCAAAAACATGCAAACCGTCGAGAAAAGATCGCGGGGTGAGACTCACCTACACTCTTGATGGAATGGAAATCAAGAGTGCCAGGCACAGAACGACAATCAAAAGGCCTCGACCGATCAAGACTCCCAATGTCCACGCACCAAAATACCGGCTCACCACCCTATCGTCACGCGACTGAAACGAGGACGTAGCACTAGTGGATAAGTGCTGGCTGCACCATCGCACCACATCATGTGCATCCTTGAAGCGATCGGCACTTTGACGCAACTGGTATCGACGCAAAGCACGCTTCACGCAAGCACCTGCACCATCGTGCTCTCCCTTACTGTGCCCTGTCTCAAAGTAGCTCCATGTGATTGGAATGCCTGTCTCACGGTGCCATCTGCAGAACCAATAAAACTGTCTAGCGGATTTGAACTGACCACCGCAACCGTCTGACCAGATCCAGCACCGCTGCCATGTGACACCATGATCCCTCAAGAAACTATCATGCAAAGTGAAGCAATGCTGCACAAAATGGGCATCATGCGATCGATCATCACTAATGTAGAAGTGATACTCTCGCACAATGATGCGTGAGTCCATGGTGCTATCAATGCCATCCACATGAGCCTGTGCATGACGATAGCTAATGTGCACAAATATAGCAACCTGCAATATGGCATTGAAAAAAAAATATGACTATTGAAATAATTCAATATAATGAGGCGGGGAAAAAATCAATACTCAATCACACGTCACCTGTTCGGAGAAATAATACTCCGATTGGATCTCATGCTGTGGTGCAAAGGTGTAATTCTCCGCAAAGTCCACCACTGAGACAACCACCCCTATAGGAAATGTCCTCAAACATGCACGAAACTGACGATCCTCCCATTTCGCAGTGTGCGAGTGGCGTATGTAGCGGTACAGCTTCCCTCGAAAACAGTCAATGAATACAACACGTGGTGTCTCCTTCCCCACAAGCTGCAACCTCCTCGACTGTGCACCACCATCTAATGTCAAGGTACAGTACTCATACTGCTGCCAACGAACCATCTGCACATCACAAGTATCTAGTGCAACTCGTGACACTCTAGCAAAGTCACCACACAAAGTACACGTGCCTTCCACACAATCAAGGGAGTGGAATAAAGCATCACCATCTCGTGTACACAATATGGAATGAATGAAGTCGCGAGGGCTAGTAGGAACCACTCCCCTATGACCATTAAGGGAACGGAATACGTCATACATCAATCCAAAATCCACATGGTAGCGACAACAGCATGTGTCACGCTCCTGAGAGCATCGCACAAACCATGGCCTGCATCGCTCAAATGACCTCTGCCCAATCTTGAACTCCGGGTGCGCCTCTACAAACTGAGTGTACAACTCAGTCTGGGTACACTCCAAAAAACATGCACCATGCTCAATGTACACACCGTGTGACACCCTCTTCCGCAATGCCTTCTTGAACACCGGGGATGCTTTGCAATGCTCCTCCCAAAACTGTTGTATGAAGGACCTAGTGGAATCATCCAACAATCGATCGCTGCGAGGTGCATGACCACTTGAAGCCCAAAGAGCATCAGTCTCACTATCCTCTAGACTCTGCCTCCTAATGATGCCTGCTCGCAATGTGCGCGGTGCAATCTGAAGAAGACGTGAAGCGGTACGCACATGGCCTATCATATGAGGTCTACTAATGGCAGCCACAATAGCACGACGTGCTGCCAAGGCATCACTGGAATTCCTATGCTTAATAGAAGCATAGGAACGTCGAACACTGCTAAGGACCTCGCTAGATACAACCCTATCTCTACGTGCACCAAGACCAGCAAGCCTCCTACACTCTACCAAGTCAGGGTGATCAATCAGGGACGTAAGAAGAGAAGACTGCGAAGCTGGCGTGAGGTCACAAAAAAAAGACTGCACAATCTTGCTAGTACGACGACGGATAGTGGACTTCGGCAAGTCACGTCGTGAAGCAACACTGCTGCTGCAAGGTGGGGCAAGGGGATCAATGGGAGATGGTAGGGTGGACGGGGGAAGGGAGGCGCCAAGCAGAGCGGGGGGAGGGGGAGGGGGAGGGGGGAGGGGGGAGGGGGAAGAGGTAGAGGTGGAGGCCAAAATGTAGGTGGCTAGGGGAAGGGCGGAGGCTAGAGGTAGGGGAGCAGATGAGCATGGGGGGACAATGGAGGTGGGGGTGGGGGTGGAGGTGGGATGTAGAGGTAGAGCTGGAGGTGGATCAGTGGTGGCAGTGCGAGCTCGAGCTCTAGAGGCTCTCTTGCGCTCACAAGCCTTCCGCTTGCGCTCCTCGTCAATGAGATTTGGGGGGGGGTTCCTACATCTTTCACGTCTACTAGCTCTACGGCTTTGAGAACCCATTCTCAATGAAAGTAGGATGGAAGGTGTGACAAAGTGATGAGGAGGCAAGAATGGCTAAGAATGGGTGAAATGAACCAAAACGTGGTGTCTTATAGAGAGCCTCAACTCATCCACTAGATTGCTCTTAGATTGCTCTTCATTATTATTGGTGGAGAGGTGCTAAGATTGATACTAATTGGCTTAGTTTTGGTGGAGAGGTCTGCTATGCCCAGAGCCCCGATCAGACCTTATACCTCGATCGAGGTATTTAGTGCATTGCGCATGTATGTATGAACCTCGATCAAGGTATCTCTAGGTGTCCTCGGTCACATACCTCGAACGAGGTATTGTATGCCTCGCCCAGCATATGTACCTCGATCGAGGTATTGTATGCATCGCACATCGTCATGTGTATACATCTGGCTGATGTGGCACCATGCATGGTCATGATGTGGTAATATAGTCTCTTCCTGCATGGTCATGATGTGGTACTGGGCCTCTTCGATGACATTGAAAGGTGATGTGGCATGATGAGTTGGCATTCATGAGGTGGTAGATTGACATGGCAAATTGAGGTGGAGGGATTGGTGACGTGACAAGGTTGAGGAGGTATGCCAAGGTGGCATTGTGTGATCACATGGCTGATGATGTGGAATGATGAGGTGGCACATGTGGCAGCACGTGTGGCAATGTAAGGTGACATGGCAAGAAGTGATGTCACATCTGCTTGATGAGATGGCACCACGTGGTCTAACAACGTGGCATGGTTTTGATGACTCAGCCTTCCACATGGGCAGCATGCAGACTCCAAAGGCTTGCCACTAGGATCGGTGATGCTCCTAGCCTACCTCACCAAGCCTAATACCAAGCCTACCTTGTCTTGGTATTAGGCTTGGGTGGCCCTTTTTCCCCCACAAAAGGGAGATTTAACTGTTGGAGGCCATATCGTATGTTTCCCTTACTCAAATTTAACCAAAATTTTTTCCTCTTATTCATCATGCAGAGGACTAAAAATATTGACATTTTTGAAATGTTTGGTTATGTTTGAGAATTACTAGATTTATTTTTAATATTCTTTGTTGATCCTCTGAGGAGTAAAAGTAAAAATTAAACTTCAATCTTCCTAAATCTAACCGTTGGATTTGGGATTTGATGATTCAACCACACACCCTTATGTGCCTACTAACCTTCCACCGAATTGGATTTGCTTAATTATTCAAAATACTAAAAAAATGTGGTGTGCTACTAAAATGCATGTATTTTATGACTTTATTTATTATAAATAATTATTTATAATTAGATAAATCATTCAAAAAATTACCAATAAATCAAGTTAAGCTCTACATAATGCAAAGAGACCACTTACAAAGTTTCAATAACATTTAATCTAAAATGAGTGAGAAATTTAGAATTTAATATGACACTCTTTGTTCGTGACAAACGTGTGACCACCCTGGAACCATGCCGTGTGACACAAAGAAATTTTTTGTGTGTGCATCGAATTTTCGATCAGACTATACGATTGTGTGCACAATAGCAAGTGTGATGTTGTGTCAGAAGACTTCAAAGACTAGATCCATAGGGAAGTAGGTGAGATTTGCATTTTTGTGTGCTAAAAAGCTTGTTTTTCCACCTCCTTAGGATTGGGAAGCGAACAAAAAGTGGACACCCTTAGCTTGCTACCACCCACCACCACATTCTCATCAAGCTCCTCATCAATAGAAATCCCTTCCCTTTGATATGGGCCTATGTCAAGATTTATTGGGGTTAGATTGCTGCCACAGTCCTCCTCTATAGGGCAAGTTTCTTAGAAGCCTCCATCGTAGCTAAAGCTTCCAAGACTGAAAGCTTTGATCTAGGACCTTAACAATAAGCTTCCCTAATGTGGCTTTGCTTTGCATCTCGTGTGCTATCCAAGCTTGCCCATAGAAAATCGTGCACCTAGTGCCTTAGCTGCCTCATGTACCCCTTATTAAAGTGCTAGCATAATTCAATGGACCAGGTCGTTGCCAAAAGGACCTATTTTGGCAAAGAGACTTTGGGTGAGCTCTAGTATTGGAGCTTGCACCGAGCACTCTCTAACATTGGGGCGATTGGCTACTCTTCAAAGATATCCAATCCTACGTGATAAGGTATCTTGTTGTCTGTCTAAGGAAATCCTTTGATGATTGTAGCTTCTCAGAAACCAATGGACTTGTTTAAGCTAATTTTGACTCCCAGTAGTTCTAGCCATTCACAGTAGGCACTTAGAGCAAGCAATGTAGGTGCCCTTCTATACACCACCCGCATTGGTAGACAGCGTGGACTCCCTCAAAAGAACAACACTACATTGAGTAGGAGGAGCCGCATGAGATAAAAATTATTGGACCCACCTCCAAAGTAGCCTCTATGTGTGGAAGATCTCATATTTCTTTTGGTTGGTAGCTCATGGAGCTCTACCCATAGGATTGATGAGGGTGAATAGGTTTTGTCACTATTGTGACACCAAGGACCTCGAGACAATGGCTAACTGTCTATGGAGTTGTCCAAGGGCTCAAAGGATTTGGCAATGCTCCCTCAAGATGATGGCAAAGATTTGACATACCTAACAAGACTTCACTTGGGGCATGGCAACTTTGATAGAGAGGACATGCTTTCCACATTGACATGGTCTCTCTAGCCTACATGAGAGATGGTATGAGTGTCATTTGCTAGGTTTGGCTTGTAGATTCATCAACATATGGAATGATATAATCTACACCCTTTTGAGCCACTTGGGATCAATACACAAAGGGATCCAAGAATATTGCCGAAAGGTGGGAGCATTTCTGCAAGGCATGGCTTGCAGACATTTTTTACACTCTCATGGATTGAGGAATCCGTTGGTTGTATACGCGCTACCCTAGTTTTGGCACCTATTTTTGGGACACTCTAGGCAATGAGCTAGGGTCTGGAGAAGCAATTGTATACCAATGAGCTATCCCTTTTAATTGGTCAATCATCCCATGGATTGTTAATCTGAACAAATTTCTCAAATTTGTAATAGAATGTTCTTTTCTTTGTTCAAAAAGGAGGATCCATGCAATTTCTAGTTTACAAAGGGGACTGCTGGATCATCGTCTATTAGTTGGAGGATGGCACAATCATTTGTAGAGTGCATAAGATGTCAACTTAGTGGATGGACCTCTTAATGGTACTTCAACAATTATAGGATTGTAGCAAGGATGTTCCTATGTACCTGGATGCTAATCCTCAAATTAGCAAACTTAATCCTACAGGGTTAGGGGGTCTTACGATTCTAGAGAACTTAGGCAATATCAAAGGGTTAGTTGGTTGTATTTGCTTAATAAAGCATTTGGCCAAGGATATTGTGGATTTCTTCAGTGTTTACACACGATTGGATGCCCTAGTCTAGGTCAAGAGAAAAGGTTCCTGCCATCTACAAGGTGGATCATGAGATGTTGTTCCAAAGGTTCCTTGGGAATGGGTTCTTGTGGTATGGGACACCAAAGCTATAGGAATGTGTTTGTGGCAATTTGATCTCTAGTCTGCATGCACTCAGTGGCTAGGAGGTGAGTCACCTGTTGATTGTCTTGTTGTTTGCTAATTGTTGTTTTGATCTGTTTTCAGGGTTAAATCCCAAAGCAGCCCTAACACATGAAGAAAGATATGCAAGTGAAAGGTGCCAGATATGTATTTGGTATATTGAAGATCCTCTCAATGTAATATAGAAAGGGATTTGGAAGTAGAGCAAAAATCTTATGTTTGCCTGTGCAAATATTGAATTTAAGGCAATTCTTCTCCAATAGCCACTGGAAAAACATAAGCATTTATTTTCTTTGGCTGTTGGGTGAAAATATCTATAACTATGCACGCTTCCCTCTTCAAAAAAAGCATTCAAGGCCATATCCATTCATTGACAAAACTTAAAATAAGGTGCTTGAGTAAGAGGGAAATCTTATCCCTTCCCTGCCAAAGTCATGATCATCCAATTTTGAGGTCACCTGTGCACATCCACTTTATCTTATCGAAGTGTTTCATGGAGTGCCATTAGTAAGGACTAAAAATATGTTAGATAACGTGCCTCCTAAAAGGCATTTGTTAGAATGGGAGTTTTTACTTTTGATGAGTGATTGTAGTATAAGGGCACTCTAAGAGCATTGCAACTCTAGCAAAGTGGTTGGTGAATTCACTTTTGTTGTTTGCTCAAACAATGTGTGTGATCGATCACTTTCAACAATCATGTAAAATTAGCCTCACTTGGGAAGATGGCATACCAAAGGCTTTGTAAGATAATCAAAAATTCTTCAAGATCCCATAGGGATGTTATTACCATCTTATAACACACTCAACTTAGGTAAAGCTTTCCCCATGAGATTTATCTCATACTCCCTGTATAAGAAATAATGAACGAGAGTGAAATGGGAGGGTCGGAGGCCAGTTCTTGAAGGATCTTTCTCTCTACTTCACACTTTTGCATGCTTGAAAGGTTATACTTCCCTGAACCCCCCGTAAGAGTTCCCATCAAACACCTTCCACCCGAACTAGGTTGGACTAGGGACAAGGCTTTTTTATGACACTTAAACAGATGCAAAGGTTCAAACAAAATTGGCATATACCATCCCTACCATTCAATTTAAAACTCCCATCTTGTACAATCAAATCAATGCAAGTAGTACTGGAGGTTTTGGATGAAATTTTCTCTAAGAAGGAGACTAGACTTTGAGACTAAATAGTTAAGAGAGAGAAATGATGAAGTTGAAGATTGAGATTTATCTTTTTTTAAAGATTGTGATTTCTTAGATGCACATGATGAGAAAAAGCTGGCAAATGAAGCATGCAAGGGCCATGACCTAGAATGGGAGAAAAAGGGGCTAATCCCATTCTTAAATAGCTTGATCTAGAATAGATGAGAATTGGATTCCCATCCTCATTTATCCATGTGCTAGGGCCCTATGACGGGCTACAAGCTAGGTTTAAGTGGACACACCTCATTAGCAAGCACGAGAGGAAGCATCACCACTTGCATCTCAATTGCTAAAGTGCTTTTCTTTCTAGCTAAGAATGAAGATCTAAAATACCTCTAGCTTGAGGGAAAATCATTATAGCCATTAGTCACCCAAAAGCATATCAATTCATTCTTGCTTTATCTTGAAGCAATACAAAAGTATATAAAGCAAGTCTAATTTTCCCTAAAACTGCTTGGCATAATTGACAAAGATCTAAAATGATTAACTAAAAATTAATGTGATTTCCATTCATAAGAACTAACTCAAAAATTATGTATCAATTGTAAAAATGCGTATAGTAGCCAAAGTCGATCATGTAATTAACTTATTTCCCATGGGTAGGTATTGGTTTAATTGTCCCATTACCATACATGTGGAGTCTCCTCCCTTCCTTACTTATAGTATTGCATTTCTTTGTCAATGGTCTTGTAGTAAGACACATATTACCTTACTTTTGGTGCATCGTGAGAGGTCACCTTTGTACCGTTGCATTGTACCATGTGAGGCACTACAAGATATGCTAATGATACATGGAACCAAGATATATTCTATAAAAATTTATGGACATTGGATTGAAATTCTCCCAATCACCCACTTAATTACATATTAACAATATTAACACACCAAGATATATTATGTTGAAGAGTTGTGGACATTGGATTGGCATGCTCCCAATCATCCAATTAATTACATATTAACAATGTTAGCACACAAAAACTTATAGGCATATAGTCCTCATCATGTTCTACTCCATCTATAGTCACCATAATGTTCCATCATAAAATGCTTTTGGGACTTAGATATAATACAAAGTTTATGTGTGGTGTCAGTATTTCCATAACTATTTTTTATAAGTGTTAGTAATTTTACTAAGACATCCAATGAGTACATAAGCTTTTGCAAACTTCCATTCGTATTAGCATAAAAAATCAATGGTAATCAGATGGAAATACCAATGTTCTATTTGCCAAAATTCTCAAGCTATGTTTTGTTGAATTCCACTTCATCAAATGTCTGTGGTATCACCTCCAATTCACCTCTCTTCCTCACTGCATTCCTTCTAAGATACCGCCATCTTCTCTACTTGCCCCTACACTGTCACACCCTCCTACGACCTCCTTTGTCATCAAATCAAAGCAAAAACATGAGGTCTAATAGTCCTATTTGCTTGAATATGGGTAGAGATAATTCACTTTTCCTCTCCAATATTAAAGCTATTGTTCGTATGACTTTTTGCAAGCTTGCATATCTCACCCTAGAGACATTTCAGGCAAGAAAGGAGGAAGATAAAAGATCTTCCTTCACTCTTCTTCTTCCTTTATCTTCCTCCACTCACTCTTTTCCCTCTGCTATTCTTCCTTCTTCTCATCTTTGAAATAAGGTTTGGCACATCGCATGGAAATGCAACTCATTTGAGGTTCATGAGAAGTTTCACACTTTGAAAGTGCTTCTTCATGATTTAAATATTTCAAATTTGTAAAATTTCTCCAATTCAAAGAACTCATTACACATGTATTGCCTTCTATTTGACAAGTGTTTGTAGCCCTTCTAAAATGTGTGTGAGAGGGAGAGATTGGGGGATGGGTGATCATGAAGATCCATCACAATCACAAGTGGAGGATAAAGTCCTTAACAAATTCAAGAAAGCCTTGAGAAAGTAGCTAAATAAGAGCCTTTACAAAGCACCCATGTTTAAGACCCTCTTAAGGGTCTATGGGGAGTCCCTTAATTTTGGGCTCGATGCCCTTGAATTGCTTGTATCCGATCATGTTAACCATATTAGTTGGTGGGTTAGTGTAGTTAAGCACGGTTAGTAAGGGTGTAGTGTTGATCATTTTGAAGCATTTAAGTGGTAGCTCAATTATTGTTAGTTTCATTAAAAGCAAGGTCATAGTGGTTTTGCCACCAAGGTGTGCAATGTTGATTTAAATTTTAGTAAGTTTTTTGCATTAGTCAATGCATCTTGCTTATTTGGGGTCAAAAAGGGCTGAGATGACCATTTCAAGTGCTACTTATTAGTATGTTAATGAGAGCCTTGAGAAAATAGCCAAAAAGGGCCTCCAAATGTAAGGCCCTACAAAGGGTTCATAGAAAGTCCCTTAATTTTTGGGCTAATCTGGGCCGTTGCCTTTGAATTGCTTGTATCTGATCAAGTTGATGATTTTAGTTAGTGTGTCAGTGTAGTTAAGCATGGTTAGTAAGGGTGTAGTGTCAATCATTTTAAAGCATTTAAGTGGTAGCTCAATTATTGTAAGTTCCATTCAAAGCAAGGCCATAGTGGTTTCGACACTTAGGTGTGCAGTGTTGGTTTAATTTTTAATGAGTTTTTTGCATTAGTTAGTGCTTTAAGTAGCCTAATGTAGTTCACTTGCTTATTTAGAGGCCAAATGGGCTAAGATGACCATTTCAAGTGCTAGCTAGAATGTTAATGAGAGCCTGAAGAAAATAGATAAAAAAGAGGCTTTAAAGGTGTCGTGTCAATCATTTTAAAGCATTTAGTTGGTAGCTCAATTATTATTAGTTTCATTAAAAGCAAGGCCATAGTGGTTTTGCCACCTAGGTGTGCAGTGTTAATTTATTTTTTAATGAGTTTTTCGCATAGTTAGTGCATTAAAGTGCTTATTTGGGACCAAAATGGGTCAAGATGACCATTTCAAGTGCTATTATTATGTTAATCAGCTTAAGTTAGGTTAATCTTTTTGCCCTATACATTAGCGAGTTGTTGCTAAGTAGCCCAACAGTACTCTAGCTTTCATTAAAAGGAATGCCATAATTGACTCAATTACTCTTACTTTCATTAAAAGCAAGCCAGAATTGACTCGGGTCATTAAAATAGGGCCATAATGACTAACATAATAATAAGACAAAAACCTTAACCTAACTTAACATACTAAATAGCACTTGAAAGGGCTAGTTCGAGATGAATCATTGTAGGGGGGAGGGAGAATCAAGGACAAGTGATGCATTCGTGCCTCTCCAATCTTTCCCAAACCAAAGGGAGAAAAGCCAACCTTCACTAAAGGACTTCACACATTAATAAGCCACATGTATTTTTTACGACAGGCAGCCTAGGGAGAAGTTTCACTTTTCTAAGCCCTTGTGAAGCCATGTGTCCATCATAACCATTGATTTTATGAAAATCCAATGGTTGAAAAATATTATTGATTTCTTTTGGGTTCTTCTTCTTTTTTTCATTCTTCTTGGTTAAAAAGGATAGCCAAGACTTCCAAAGAAAGCTTTCATCAATCTTCATCCATATTATTATGACAGGCAGCCTAGGGGAAAGTTTGAGTTTTTTGAGCTCTCCTTGAGTCACTTGTCACAAACGTGGGCATTGATTTCAAGCAAATCTAACGGTGTGAAAAGTAAGGTGCAAAAGCATAGTTAAGCTTTTTATCACAAGGATGGGAGAAAAGCATAGAAATGCATTTGCCATAAATTTATATATAATTCATAACAAGCACATGATTGTTAGCATTGTCTGTGTCTTCAAGCAACAATGGAGAGATCTGGTTGTGTGCAGTGTCTTCAAACAAGATTCCGAGGTAAGATTTCTCCCAATCTCGATGTGCGTTCGGTATTTTTTTATTATAGATTTGAGGTTGCGAGACAATTGAATGATTAGAGCTCTATGGGAATGATGTTCTATCTATTTATCTATCACTCCGCGTGTCACGTTAGCTACAGTGGAGACACTGCGGTGAGGTTGTTGGAAGCCGGCCAGCCTCTAGGATTTCGTGTTAAGCATCTGCAAGCAACCAAGATGGATTTGTGTTTAAGTAGGTGCTAGCACATAAGCGTAGCAAGGGCCTTGAAGAGATGAAGCCCAGTGTGGCATAGCCTTGGCATGTGAAGCTTTGGAGAGCCTCGCAATGATCTTATGCTCTACTCTCACAAGCCTAAAAGCTCGACTTACTACATTGATCAAACTCTCATTTTCCCGAGGTTGGAGAGGCACGTAAAGTTGGCTAAGTGAAGAGAGAATGTTATGTGCTCTACTTTGGACTTCCTCTAATGATAGTTGTCTTTTTGTGCTGTCCAGAGTCTACTGAATGATCTAAGAATGTTGGAATCATCCGGCTCAAGGATACACGTAGATTCTTTCAGGGACACATTAGCAAGTTTTCAGAATATTGTCTCTCAGCGTTCGACTACAATTACAACTATTGACATTCAAGTAATATGATAGGTTCTTATCCATTCGCGAGACTTATCCTCGGCACTAATACTCTCAGTGTTTGTATTCTCGGTGTTATCTCGGCACCCAGGGAAGGGCCCATTCCCTCGAATTATAACTCTTTGGGGAAGGAAGCACATCACCTCCCCACCCACACTATGTGTGATTTATAATAATTATATATTATATATTATAATATAAATATTTTCAATTACTCGTCCATTCAAAATTTCTTGTTTTCAATCTGAATTCTTACAACATTCCTCTCATTTAATGCATGTTATCGATGCGAGGAAGGAAATCCAAGATGGATGCAAGATTGAAGAATGACCACACCTTTATGCATGTGGTCGTAGTCCATGTGACAATATTGGAAAAACTACAACGAGGATCAGGTATTATATCGCCTTATTGATGTATTTGTTAGACTTTAACTTTCAAAATATGGACACCACAAAATCAATAATAAATCACCACCCCTGACATTTGCAGGAGAATCTGGACCTTGTGGAGTCTCATGTCCACTATTTTACTCATTCTCTTTTTGGCCTGCCCTCAGGGTAGCCTTAGCATCGGTTAGAATTCAACAAAGCAGAAATTAGCTAATTTTCATGTATGAAAAATGTGTTTCTTTGAAATTCCACGTGGCAGACAGCCATTTGGCTTCATTAAAACATCTTCATGAATAGTCGTCATTTGTTCAATCTTCTCCTCTCCAATTTTGCGCTTCACCGTTTTTGCTGCACCATGCCTATTCCATTTCCAGTGTGTTGCTATGCTGCTATGCACTGCTCTACTCCTACTTAATAGTATATGTCTCTCTCTAATCAGAGGTTGAGTTAGAAAATATTTAAGACTTTCATGATCAGTTTTTACAAGAAAATCTATCCCTAAAAGATAGTGTTTCCAAAGTTTGAGAGCATGAGTTACAGCTAAGAGTTCTTTTTCATAGATATCATATTGAAGTTCAACATCTCTTAGCCATTGGCTTTCAAAGGCCACAACATGACCATCCTTGGTAAGAGAAGCCCCAAGGCAATCGCCACTGGCATCAACTGCTACTAGGAATGGTTTCCTTAAGTCATGAATGATAAGTACAGGAGTTGTAGTCAGGGCATGTTTTAGAGCATTAAAAGAGTCCTTTTCTTTTTGGGTCCATGTGAATGTTAGATTTTTCTTGGTAAGATCATGTAGAGGGGCTGCAAGTTCAGCAAAATGCCAAATAAACCTTTGGTAATATGAGCATAGGCCTAGAAAAGACCTTACCTCATGGGCATTCTTCAGGTCAAGCCACTCTACAATTGTCTGTATCTTGGCTGGGTCCATACGAACACTTTCTCATGAGATAATGTGTCCAAGATAGTGAATCTCAGGAAGAAAGAACTCACTTTTCTTCTCATTGATGTGAAGAGCATTTTCAGCTAAGATTTGAAATACAATCTTTAGATGCTCCTTACGCTCTTCCTCATTCTTGCTGAAAATGAGGATGTCATCAAAGAAGACAGCAATGAACTATCTATAGTTCCTGAACAGCTATTCCATCAGCCAATTGAATGTGGCTAGGCCATTGGTAAGGCCAAATGGCATTACCATATATTCATACAATGCAAATGTGGTTCGGAAGGTTTTTTTAATGAATGCCCTCAGGTACAACTCGTACCTGATGGTAGCCACTCTTAAGATCTATGAGGCTAAAAATTTCAAATCCTCCTAAACGATCAAAGATATCATCTATACGAGGAATCGAGAAATGGTTCTTAACCGTCTGTTTGTTCAAGGCTCTATAGTCTATGCACATCCTGAAGGTTTTATCCTTCTTTTGGACTAGTAAGACATGAGAGCAAAAGGGAGAACTAGTGGGTTGGATCAATCCCTTGTCCAAGAGTTCTTGGACTTGCTTGAAGATTTCATCCTGCTAGGATTGACTAACTCCATACGGGGGTCTATTTGGAGGTAAAGACCCTGGAACTATGTCAATTTTGTGATCTTCTGGTCTCTCAAGAGGGAGGTGACTAGGAAGTTCTTGAGAGAAGCAACTAGAGAATTCCTGAAAGAAATCTAATCTTTCTTTTGTGAGAGGATCTGACTTTTCTTCACTTGGTTGCTTATCGCGTACAAACACTAGAAAAAAACATACTCCTTTCTTAAGCAAACTGGAGATCGTGCATGACTTACCATAGGAATGGTGTTTCGCAAAACTCCCGCTGTAATGCTCACATCTCTACCCTTATGTTGGAGGGTTAGAATATTCTTCACATAATCGATTCAGGGGTTGACTTGCTTATGCTAGGGCATGCCGAGAATTACATCCGATCCTTAAAGTGGTGCCACCATGAAGGGTAGATGACCCAAGTACCCCTAGATGTGTACCCGAAGCTTGTCGATGATAGGGTACACCTTCTCTTCTTGGTTTCTAAACGCTACAGTTGCCTCCAAGGCTTCTCCTTTATCCTCTGGGGCTATCCCCAAGTTCTGTGCCATCTCATGAGAAATAAAGTTGTGAGTAGCTCCGCTATCTAACAAAAACAAAGCGGATTGATCCTTTACCTGACCCCATGTTTTCAACAAACTATGGGTGTCATTTGCAGCTCCCTTTTTTGGTAGTGCTTCCACCTTGTTAACCACCAAAGCTGGCTTTTTGGGGGCTGCTTCTTTGTTGGTGCTATTTTTGGCAGCTTGAGGGCATTTGTAGAAGTTGTGGCCTTGCTCGCCACACTTGAAGCACCGCCCTTTGGAGTAATACTTTTGCTTCTATTGTGGAGACAATGAGCTGAAAGTGCAGGCTGCTTTCTTCGGAGGAGGCTAGCTGGCTGACTTTTGCTCTTTTGGTGCATCCTTTGCTGTCTCCTTACCCTTTTGTTCCTTGGACTTCCGCTTGTTGTTGCTGTCGTTTCGCTTGTTGGAGAGAGATTGCTTCTTCTCCACCTTCAAGGTGATGTTGATGGTATCTTCGAGAGAAGTAGGAGCGGCAATCTCCACCTCATGTTGAACGACATATCGTAGGCCAGCAAAGAACTTCCTTTGCTGCTCTTTTTTATCCTTCCTACTGAATTCTTGAACTTTTAACAAAGTATCCCAGAAACGATTAACATACTGACTTTCTCTTCTTAGTGTTGGCGGAGGATGTCCCATTGCACCATTGTATCTCTCTTGAACTCCTTAGGCAGGAAGTGCCTCATCAAGTTCTACTTGAAGCACTTCTAGGTGTGGGATTGCTGTCCAGTGTTGACCATAGCTACCCACCAGAGTGAAGCACGGTCTTGCATGTGCAAGACGGCAAACCAGATCTTTGCCTTGTCTTCGTACTCGTCCCCCTCAAAGAAATACTCGAGGTCTCGGATCCAGGCCAGCAAGACCTCGGGCTTGTCCTCTCCCTTGTACTTGGTAAACTTGAAGAGCTTGTCTCCAAGAGGTACTTTATGCTTTGCATACCTTTGTCTCCATGGACGTCTCGAAGGAGATGGACTTCGATGACACGGTCTACCTCGAGGAGGGGAAGAAGAGGATGATCTTCCCTCCTTGTTGGAGTTGGTGTTGTCCGCACAGCCTCTTGGGATTGGGGCCCTGTGTCATGAGTTTTTGCTTAGTTGCTTTCCAGCACTTGAACCTGTTGAGCAATGTTTGACAAGAGAGCACTCAACTCATGCAGGTTAGGAGGAGGGTCAGGTCCATTGGCTGCCATGATGACAAGATGACTCAATGAAGGAGAGACTCAACAAGAGAAATCATAGAGTACAGGACCACTCCCTAAGTTTTGATACCAATGTAAACTACTCAGTGCTTTCTATCAATTCGGACAACGGATTTTGCAGAGGTGTTTGAATGAAACGATTGCGAGTTGCCAAACACATATACTTGAACTTAAGAGATTGCAATTAAGCTGGAATTAAGACTTATACAGCTTAAACACAAAAAGTGACATCATTGGAAATTGCAATATGATTGAGGGGCCACGATGCCAAATAAACCTTTGGTAATATGAGCATAGGCCTAGAAAAGACCTTACCTCATGGGCATTCTTCAGGTCAAGCCACTCTACAATTGTCTGTATCTTGGCTGGGTCCATACGAACACTTTCTCATGAGATAATGTGTCCAAGATAGTGAATCTCAGGAAGAAAGAACTCACTTTTCTTCTCATTGATGTGAAGAGCATTTTCAGCTAAGATTTGAAATACAATCTTTAGATGCTCCTTACGCTCTTCCTCATTCTTGCTGAAAATGAGGATGTCATCAAAGAAGACAGCAATGAACTATCTATAGTTCCTGAACAGCTATTCCATCAGCCAATTGAATGTGGCTAGGCCATTGGTAAGGCCAAATGGCATTACCATATATTCATACAATGCAAATGTGGTTCGGAAGGTTTTTTTAATGAATGCCCTCAGGTACAACTCGTACCTGATGGTAGCCACTCTTAAGATCTATGAGGCTAAAAATTTCAAATCCTCCTAAACGATCAAAGATATCATCTATACGAGGAATCGAGAAATGGTTCTTAACCGTCTGTTTGTTCAAGGCTCTATAGTCTATGCACATCCTGAAGGTTTTATCCTTCTTTTGGACTAGTAAGACATGAGAGCAAAAGGGAGAACTAGTGGGTTGGATCAATCCCTTGTCCAAGAGTTCTTGGACTTGCTTGAAGATTTCATCCTGCTAGGATTGACTAACTCCATACGGGGGTCTATTTGGAGGTAAAGACCCTGGAACTATGTCAATTTTGTGATCTTCTGGTCTCTCAAGAGGGAGGTGACTAGGAAGTTCTTGAGAGAAGCAACTAGAGAATTCCTGAAAGAAATCTAATCTTTCTTTTGTGAGAGGATCTGACTTTTCTTCACTTGGTTGCTTATCGCGTACAAACACTAGAAAAAAACATACTCCTTTCTTAAGCAAACTGGAGATCGTGCATGACTTACCATAGGAATGGTGTTTCGCAAAACTCCCGCTGTAATGCTCACATCTCTACCCTTATGTTGGAGGGTTAGAATATTCTTCACATAATCGATTCAGGGGTTGACTTGCTTATGCTAGGGCATGCCGAGAATTACATCCGATCCTTAAAGTGGTGCCACCATGAAGGGTAGATGACCCAAGTACCCCTAGATGTGTACCCGAAGCTTGTCGATGATAGGGTACACCTTCTCTTCTTGGTTTCTAAACGCTACAGTTGCCTCCAAGGCTTCTCCTTTATCCTCTGGGGCTATCCCCAAGTTCTGTGCCATCTCATGAGAAATAAAGTTGTGAGTAGCTCCGCTATCTAACAAAAACAAAGCGGATTGATCCTTTACCTGACCCCATGTTTTCAACAAACTATGGGTGTCATTTGCAGCTCCCTTTTTTGGTAGTGCTTCCACCTTGTTAACCACCAAAGCTGGCTTTTTGGGGGCTGCTTCTTTGTTGGTGCTATTTTTGGCAGCTTGAGGGCATTTGTAGAAGTTGTGGCCTTGCTCGCCACACTTGAAGCACCGCCCTTTGGAGTAATACTTTTGCTTCTATTGTGGAGACAATGAGCTGAAAGTGCAGGCTGCTTTCTTCGGAGGAGGCTAGCTGGCTGACTTTTGCTCTTTTGGTGCATCCTTTGCTGTCTCCTTACCCTTTTGTTCCTTGGACTTCCGCTTGTTGTTGCTGTCGTTTCGCTTGTTGGAGAGAGATTGCTTCTTCTCCACCTTCAAGGTGATGTTGATGGTATCTTCGAGAGAAGTAGGAGCGGCAATCTCCACCTCATGTTGAACGACATATCGTAGGCCAGCAAAGAACTTCCTTTGCTGCTCTTTTTTATCCTTCCTACTGAATTCTTGAACTTTTAACAAAGTATCCCAGAAACGATTAACATACTGACTTTCTCTTCTTAGTGTTGGCGGAGGATGTCCCATTGCACCATTGTATCTCTCTTGAACTCCTTAGGCAGGAAGTGCCTCATCAAGTTCTACTTGAAGCACTTCTAGGTGTGGGATTGCTGTCCAGTGTTGACCATAGCTACCCACCAGAGTGAAGCACGGTCTTGCATGTGCAAGACGGCAAACCAGATCTTTGCCTTGTCTTCGTACTCGTCCCCCTCAAAGAAATACTCGAGGTCTCGGATCCAGGCCAGCAAGACCTCGGGCTTGTCCTCTCCCTTGTACTTGGTAAACTTGAAGAGCTTGTCTCCAAGAGGTACTTTATGCTTTGCATACCTTTGTCTCCATGGACGTCTCGAAGGAGATGGACTTCGATGACACGGTCTACCTCGAGGAGGGGAAGAAGAGGATGATCTTCCCTCCTTGTTGGAGTTGGTGTTGTCCGCACAGCCTCTTGGGATTGGGGCCCTGTGTCATGAGTTTTTGCTTAGTTGCTTTCCAGCACTTGAACCTGTTGAGCAATGTTTGACAAGAGAGCACTCAACTCATGTAGGTTAGGAGGAGGGTCAGGTCCATTGGCTGCCATGATGACAAGATGACTCAATGAAGGAGAGACTCAACAAGAGAAATCACAGAGTACAGGACCACTCCCTAAGTTTTGATACCAATGTAAACTACTCAGTGCTTTCTATCAATTCGGACAACGGATTTTGCAGAGGTGTTTGAATGAAACGATTGCGAGTTGCCAAACACATATACTTGAACTTAAGAGATTGCAATTAAGCTGGAATTAAGACTTATACAGCTTAAACACAAAAAGTGACATCATTGGAAATTGCAATATGATTGAGGGGCCACGATGCCCCCTCCCCCCCCCCCCCCTATCCAAGCTCACTTTATTTTTGAAAATGGAGATACTAGACCAAGGTGCAATGCACCTTCCAAACTGATGAACTCAGTGAAAGCCTAGGACTTGGATACAAGACTCAAGAGCATATGTACAAGATATTCAATAGAAAGGAGGACTCCAAACTCAGGTTTCAACTCTTGGCTTGCCCAAAATCTGCAAGGAAGAAGCGTGCAACAATCACCACTTACATCTAACATTAGAGGCAAGCAGTAGTTTCTAGAAAGATAGTAGAAACAACATGAAATAGTGCTGTAAATGAGATAAACTTGACAATACAAACTCCCTTCGTGACTTGACCCTTTTGTAGATGAAGTCCTTGATGCCTTCAAAGCTCCCTTGGGTGAGGAGAGTGTGGAAATGGGGATGGAATGAGAACAACTCTGAAAAACAGCCTGTAGACTAGAGAGAGAAAGCGTTTATGGAGTGATAACTGTAGAGAGAGTGTGCCAATGCTGATCCCAAGGAAGGGGATATAAGAGAGGAGCTGTTGCTGTTCCAAAGGTGCAGAGGAAGCAGATTTTTGCAAGGGGAAGGGACTGGAACAATAGAGAGAGAAATTCTACACTAGAGAGAGAAAGATTACAGCAGGAGAGAGAAAGGGGCTATGGCTGCTACAGGCTAGGAGAAGGAGAGAGGATGATGCTGCTATTCCAGAAGGGCTGAGAGGGGTAGATTTTTGGAGAGGAGGGGCTGGAACTGTAGAGAGAGTGTGTGCTACTGTAGAGAGAGAAAGTGCTACTGAGGTGAGAGAATGGCTTGGGGAGAAGCTGGCTGCACCCAAGGAGCTGGAGAGGTTCTGCTGCATCAACCAAAAGGAGGGAGAAGAAAAGTGACAAATTTTTCATGTAGGGAATGAAGAGGAGAGGCCTTCTTTTATAGCTCAGCTCCCCCCCCCCCTGGGCCTAGAGTGGAAGGTGGAGACTTGTCCCAGATTTTTGGTGGGCTGTAGTCCCAAAGAAGACAGCCCACAACTTGCCCCAAATCTACCAGATTTGGCGCCAGACACTTGTCCTGCACGCCCTGCCACCTGCCATGCATGCTGCCACATGTGTGGGACAAGTGGACTGACCTGCCAGCTCAGATTCCATGTGGCAGTCTGCCACGTGTCACTCCCAAAAACCCTAAAATTTCAAAGTTGTCAGAATTCAATTCTGATCGCACCCACGGGTTCCTAACAGCTTGGACTATCTATTGACGTACTCTAAGGTCATAATTGAGCCATACTGAGCTCATTTGTTTGTCGTCTTATCTTGTATCTTCATTACTCTTGGCATGCTGCCAGGCCCACACCCAAAGCTCAGGGAACATTCTCTTGAATGGTTCCTAGGTTGCATGCAATCTGTGCATTTGATTGGTCCCATGTTTGGGTACTCAGGTGGAGTGTGGTTTCCAGATGTCCCTCTCAAAGAGAGGCCATCACTCTTGTGGGTCACTAATGCCCATAACCCCAAGCAAGGGGGTCCACCCTCAAATGCTAGACCTAGTCCCCATTGACCGTAACTGAACAATAGGAAAACATTTCATTTCTTAATAAGCATATTATTGAAAAACAAAAACAAATATTGCCAAGCAAGTGGATACATGTTGTTGAAGCAAGATGACAGGTAGGAAGTTTATAATCACTCTAGGGCATAGAGTGGTCAAGATACTTCCTAATGCAAGTTTTCCAAGGAGAGGGAGGACCTCGAAGGGCCCTATCCACCAAATGACTAGATTGGCAAAGGCTTGGGAGAGAATTTTTGTGATACCCAGCCCTCCTGATCTTTGGGGAGAATAGACTTACTCCATCTAACCATGTAGGCTCCCTTTTTTCTAGCTCCTTTCTAGAGAAACTCTCTCAAAATCATTTCAATAGACTTAAGAACCATCTGGGGGGCAGCCGATAACAGCTTGGCTGTACACACAAGGTAAGCATTAAAGTAGCGTTTATAGTGACTATTTTTCCTGCCCACCTATTCTAACCCTATCCTTCCCAAAAGGTATACCAAGATGATTAATAGAAGTACCGTATTCAATACAAATACAGGGAAAGCAATCTTCAATATCAGAGATTCTGAGGTGCTGGCAAAATATGATATCTTAGACTTTTTAGGGTCGACCTTAGCGCCTGACACTAGACAAAGAAGATCTAGGCATTGCAGGAAGCTTTGGAAAACCATAGGATCGAGGTTAGAGAAGGCTAGAGAGTCATTAACATAAAGAACATGGGACAGATCAGAAACACCTTTAACGTCCCAACCAGAGAAAGATTGATCTTTCTTGATAGACTTTCATGTGCACCCCTGCATTAGGTGCACAGTGACACACTGGTTAGCTATGGTTGGCCTCCAGCACCAATTGAGACCTCCAGAAAAGGGGGTTTTCGCAGTCAGCTTGCAGGGGCCAGCAGAGGGCCAGAGGGGCAGGGAACAAGGCCAAGTCGGCCAGCTTTAGAGCAGGGGAAGGTTGTCAAATCAAAGTTGGCCTGCTCTGGAAGAGGTCGGCCCATTTAGGTGGCCTACAGGAGAATGAAAGTGTGTGCCTTCATTCAGCTCACTCGGCAGCATGGGAGAAGCAGCACAGTAGTTTCTTGCAACATTACAGTCCCTCTCCCCAGCAGCAGCGGTTGAGTCCATCATCCGCTCATGGGTCTTCCACCCTAGAGCACATTATAGTGGACTGTCCTTTAGCAGTATTTGCAATTAGTTCATCATCCATAGGCAGTCCTTCATTCGCTCCGGAGTCTTGCCTCTCCGAGCACAGTACAATGGACTCTTCTGTTGCAGTTTAGACATTGGCTTCTCCTGGGTCTACGGGAACATTCATTTTCTGCAAAACGATGGTCTACACCCACTATTGGGCGCTGATGACGTCAGTGGGGATGTCATAGTAGCTAGTCCCTGCTATGCGTGATGAAGTTTATGGTTTTCAATCTTATGAGTGACTATCGTGAGATTGAAACTGCACTATGTTGTGTTTTTAGAGGATGAGTTTGGAATGTTCCTAGATTCATCTAGGTGGGGTGTGATTTTTTGGTGAGCTTTTTGTCATGAGCTTTTTTTCAATTTTCATGAATATTGTGAGCTTTTCATTCACCTGAGAGAGAGAGAGGGGGAGGGGGGGTTTCATGGAGTGGAGTGGGTGGAAAGTTTGGGTTATGGTTGCAGTTAAGAGGAGAGAGGGGGGGGAGGGGAGATAAATTAGGAAAAGGGGAGGGATGGTCGCATGGGTAAAGTGGCATGGAGAAGGGAGGGGAGGGGAGTTGGAACATATATTCGTTATCATAGTTAGAGGGGGAACTTATAAGGTATGCAAAGAGGAGTGCAAGGAGGAGAGAGAGGATGAGGAATGTGAAACTTATGTTCATCTACTAAATGTAAAGGGGAAGGGAGAGCATATGGAAAATTTGTTCATTTTCAAAGTGTATAATTTGATAGATTTGACCTCATATTTGGATTCCTCGTCGAATTCCGGTCATTTTGAGTACCAACATGACCATATTCCAATAAAAATTGAAAAAATGGTGTTGGTATCGGAATATGGTCATGTTGGTACTCAAAATGACCGGAATATGGTCATGTTGGTACTCAAAATGGTGTTGGTATCGGAATATGGTCATGTTGGTACTCAAAATGACCGGAATTCGACGAGGAATTCAAATATGAGGTCAAAAGTTTCAAATTATACACTTTTAAAATGAACATATCTCCCATAGTTCCTCCCTTCTACTTTGAATATGGACATATCTTCCATAATTTTTTGCCTCCTACTGCCACTCATATCCGCCCCTCCCTAGCGCAGACTTAAAATAGGCCCAAAACAGGCCAAAATGACAAAAACACCATTTTTCCAATTTTTATCGGAATATGGTCATGTTGGTACTCAAAATGACCGGAATTCAACGAGGAATTCAAATATGAGGTCAAAAGTTTCAAATTATACACTTTTAAAATGAACATATCTCCCATAGTTCCTCCCTTCTACTTTGAATATGGACATATCTTCCATAATTTTTTGCCTCCTACTGCCACTCATATCCACCCCTCCCTTGTGCATAGTATACACTCTTCCACCCCTTCCACATGCTATGAAAATGAACATATCCTATATCCTCTCCCCCTCTTTCTAACCTCCCCAGCTTTCTTATAACAAAAACATGTATGGATTTCTAAAAAAAGCTCGCAAAAACAAAGGAAATGGTAAAAAAGCTCACATTAAAAAGCTCGCCAAAAGATTTTTCCCATCTAGGTGTATACAGTTAGGTCACCGCATTAGAGGTGTCTCAGCAGGTTCAGCCCTCTCTCAGTCCCTTAGGGAGGCACCCACAGTTCCTGTCACCTCGCAGTTCCATTGGGCAGCATCGTTTTCAGTCCATTGAGCCGAATGCCCAATAGCTCTTAGTTCCCTTGGGACACGTTCACAGTTTCAGGAGTCCCTCAATTCATTAGGAATGCATCGACAGTCCAGCTCTCCCTCAGATTCTCAGGGAGATATCTACAGTTCCCGCAGTTTCAGCTCTCCGGAGGGTGGCAGAGCTTTTACCCTCAGCAGTTACAACTCGAGTGGAGCAGGCTGGAGTATTCCATTTTTCTCTTACGGCAGTCCGTGATCCATCAGTATATCATTTTCCAGGAGTGCATGTGAGCATTCTGGAGTGTCCAGGCATTGAGTTTTGGCTGCCTAGTTCCAGCGGCTTTGTCATCACCCCAGTAGTCCAGGGAGTATCACCCGCAGTTCTATTCGGGTGGTTCTTCAATGGGGAGGATGCCTGCTGGCAGTTGGTATTCCGTTAGCCCTCCAGTACTCAGTGCCTCCGCATCCACAGTTCAATTAGTCCTCAGTAGTTCAGGAGGACAGTATGCAGTTCATCAGAGCCTATCAGAGTGCCATACCAGCCATTGTTTAGGAGTTTGCAGTGGTAGCGTGGTGAGCACATTTGCACAAAGCAGTTTGTCTTCAGTTCGTTGTGGTAGTATCGGTTCTCAGGAGTATTCAGTGAGCCATATTGTTATTAGAGCAGGACATTTGTCCATCATTTTTCCAGAGTAGTTCAATCACAGCACCAATGCCAGACTGCCATTCCCTAGTTCTTTGGGAGGATGGTCAAGTTTAAGGCCTCGGTTAGGATCACCTTTGGTGGGCAGCTATGTTCAGTCCATCAGTCATCAAGAATTTTAGCAGGAGGGAACATCATGTGCACCCTTGCATTAGGTGCACGGTGACACATGTTGGCCACCAGAACAAATTGAGACCTCCCGAAAAGGGTTTTTCGCATTCATCTTGCAGGGGCCAGTAGAGGGCCAGGAGGGGCAGGGAACAAGGCCAAGTCGGCCACCTTTGGAGTAGGGGAAGGCTGTCAAATCAAACTCGGCCTGCTTTAGAAGAGGTCGGACAGGAGAAGGAAAGTGTGTGACACCCCGATCTATATAAACAGCCTTGCCTGCCTTCATTCAGCATTCAGTTCTTGAGCAACTTTGCTCCAGCATTGTTGCCCTACAACCCCAGATTTGTTGGGCCCTCATTCCAGCCCAATCCCTGCAGACAGCTAGCCGTTTGCCCCATTGCTGTCCAGCCCCAAGAGGAAGCCTAGGAGCTGTGCGCCTCAGCCGGCATCAGTTGGCAGCAGTTTCCAGCCGCGCTCTCCTCAGATCTGGAATCGACTCAGTTCAGCAAGCATCCAAGGAAGTGATCAGCTTCTCATCGCTGGTTATTTGGGCTTTTTTCCACGCAGCTTACTCATTTACGCAGGCGGCAGCAGCAGCAAGCAGCATTCAGATCAGTTTCCACCCCTGGATCCGGGCATCCCTTCATTAGTAGTGGGTCAGCATACGCAGTAGCCTGCAGGATACATTGTATCTATTTTGTATTCAGCTAGGCATTTTGACTTCATTTATAAGCTATAAATAGCACGGTTTACAGTGCACCAAAACAGCCTCTTGTGTGTTCTTTTGCACGCATCCATGCATATGCATTCAGTACGCTTCCGCACAGTTTGCATGACACATTGGTTTGAGAATCGAGATCACGTTTCCTTTGTGCATGGCAAAGCCCGTGCACGCAACATGGACTCCAACAGAAAGTCAAAGACTTCCATGGCAAAGGTAACAGATACGGGGATCTTTGTCTGATTCGCCTAAACTTCAAAAAGGGGGAGGCTTGGGCCTTGAATTTAAATAGTAGCTTTACTAGATTCAGTAAGAATTTGACCCGTGTAATAAAAGACGTGTCCATTTTTCCATAACCAAATAAGTCCCACTCTAGGGCTTTGACTAGATCAATGTTCAATAGGATGCTTTTCTAAGAGAGGAATTTGTACCACCAAATGGCTTCTTTTTTTAACAATATAGTGTGAGATATCCTCCTACCTTTAATAGAGGCACTCTGAGGAGGGTTGGCAATTTTACCAATAGTCTTCCGCTGATGAAGAGCTAGAGCTTTGGCAAATGATCTTATAGGCATTGTTAACCAAGGTGGTAGGCCTCTAGTTAGTAAGCATGGATCTTCCTTTTTGGGTTAGGCAAATTAGCCCATTATTGAGGCCACTATGAAGGTAGTGACAAAATATGAAGAGGGGAGAGGAGACGAGTGGCGATGAGGAGAGAGGACACAGCTAGAGAGCACACCACAAATGACTAACTGTACACTAGATTTAGTTGAAAAAATAGAATATATACAAACCCTTTTAGGGTTAGGGTTAGGGTTAGGGGATCTAACCCTTTCCTTTATAGCACTCTATAAGGTTAGTGCTATGCACATATGATCACATGATGGTGCTATGCACACATGATCACATGATGTTGAGCGTGAACTCTCAACACCTTTCCTCAAGATCAACATCATGAAGTAGGCCTTCCCTCAAGATGATGATTCTGGGGAATCGAAGAAGGACTGAGCATTACATTCCATCACACCCCTTTAATGCGAATGTTTCTCGAATAGTTATTTACCGAGTGCTTTGGTAAAGATGTCTACAACATTTTCTTTGCTATCACAATACTGCAGTGTGATGTCACCAAGTAACACTCTTTCTTTGATGAAGTGCTCTCTGACATCAATGTGTTTTGTCCTGGAGTGATATACTGGATTTTTGGCCAATACTTGAGCTGATTGATTATCACAGTATATTGTTGTTGGCTTTGACTCATCAAAGTAATCTGTTTCTGACAATAGTCTTCTGAGCCATATAGCCTCACATGTACTTGTAGTGAGTGCCCTATATTCTGCTTCAGTCGAAGACAAAGAACTTCCCCGACTGAATGATCTGGACTTGTCTTCCAATTCTTTACTTGGAGAAATCCCTTCGAGCTATTGGTTGTTTGTTTGACAACCA
This sequence comes from Dipteris shenzhenensis, assembly GCF_047967505.1. Lineage (NCBI taxonomy): Eukaryota > Viridiplantae > Streptophyta > Polypodiopsida > Gleicheniales > Dipteridaceae > Dipteris > Dipteris shenzhenensis. Next base: position 55,383,128 of record NC_141612.1, read on the forward strand.
TGATATAGCACCTTGACCAAGGAAAAATGCATATCCCTGTGTCGATCTCCTGGTCTCATGATCTTCGGCATAGTCACTGTCACAGTATCCATGCAACCGTGGATGACTTCCTCTGTATTCTATCCCAAACTGTCGTACCTCTAATGTATCTCAAGACTCTTTTGGCTGCATTCCAGTGAGACTGTTTTGGATTTGCCATAAACTGTGCTAGTGAGCTTACTGCATAACAAATATCTGGCCGTGTGATTGTCAGATATATAAGAGATCCAATGAGCTGCCTGTAGTATCTGTCATTGACTGTAGGCTTTTCTGAATCTTTAGTAAGTTTCAAACTCTATTCCATGGGAGCGGCTGCAATCTTGCAATCTGCCATATGAAACTTCTTCAGGAGACTGTCAACATACTTGAGCTGACTCATAAATGTGCTATCTGAATCTCTCCAGAACTCAATTCCAAGACAATAGTGCATAAGTCCAAGATCTTTCATGTCGAACTCTGCAGATAAGTCTTGTTTTAGTTTTCTGATGAAGCTATCCTTGCTTTCTGTCACAATCATATCATCTACATATAAAAGTACAATAGTAATGTCTTCTCCTTGAAATTTGGAGTAGAGAGTATGATCTGCATTGGATTTCATGTATCCCAGATCAGTAAAATACTTGTCAATTCTGCTGTACCAACTTCTGAGTGCTTGCTTTAAGCCGTAGAGACTTTTCTTGAGATGGCAAACCTTTTTCTCCTTTCCTGGTTCAACATAACCTGCTGGTTGTTGCATGTAGACTTCCTCGTCTAGATAACCATTGAGAAATGCATTCTTGACATCGAGCTGATACACATTCCATTTGCTGAGTGTCACTAATGATATCAAGAACTGTATGGAATCCATCTTTGCTACTGGAGCATAAGTCTCATCATAGTCTTGACCATATTGTTGTGCAAATCCTTTTGCAACTAGTCTGGCTTTATATCTTTGAATACTGCCATCTGGATTGTACTTCACTTTGTATACCCATTTGTTTGCTATGGCCTTCTTTCCTGGTGGAAGGTCACATAATTCCCAAGGGTTATTTTTATACAAAGCATCCATTTCTTTATTCATAGCAGTTTGCCATTCTGGCTTGTCTACTGCGTCTTCGAAGTACACTGGCTCTTCTGTAGCCATGATGGTAGTCATAAGAGCATAGTTGGTTGTTTCCACCTGAATTGCTTTGCCTTTCTAAGCATATGTCAATCTGGCTGGTGGTCTGCTTTCCCTAGTAGACCGTTTGAGCCGCTGTGGCTCTGCTTGGGGTGTTGCTCGCAATTCTTGCTCTTCTTCATCAACCTGTTCTGTAGATGACTGTGAAGTCGATGCTTCTATCTCCTGTGTAGGTGAGGTTTTCCATTCTGATTCCTCATCAAAGATTACATCTCTGGAGATAATGACTTTGCGGTTGATGGGATCATACAATTTGTATGCTTTGCTTTCTTCACTCTAGCCAACCATGATGCATTTGCGTGACTTCGAATCCAATTTCCTGCGATGATCATCATGTATGTGGGCATATGCTATGCAACCAAATATGCAGAGATGCCCAATGCGTGGCTTGTGTCCAGTGAATGCTTCATAGGGAGTCATACTCTGTATCGGTTCGGTAGGAAGCTGATTAAGTAAATAGTTAGCTGTAGCTATTGCTTCTACCCAATACTGATTCGGAAGATGCTTTTCACTAAGCATTGCTCTAGCATTGTCTGCTAAAGTCCCATTCTTCCTTTCAGCTCTTGCATTCTGCTGAGGAGTATCTGCACATGTGAATTGTCTTCGAATGCCGTGATTTTTGCAAAAGTTCATGAATGCTGAAGACATGTATTCACCTCCTTTATCTGATCTCATGACCTTGATCTTTCTGCCTGTCTGGTTTTCTACCATGGCTTTGAATTCTTAAAATCTGGAAAACACTTCAGATTTCTCTTTCAGAAAGTAGACCCAACAATATCTCCTGTAGTCGTCAATGAAGGTCAAGTAATAAAGTGAACCATTGATGCTGCGGGTCTAGGCATAACCCCATACATCTGTATGAATCAAATCAAGAATACCTCGTGCACGAGAGGTACTTCTAACAAAGTTGGTTCGCTTTTGTTTGCCGAAGCAGCATGCTTCACAAACTTTTCCAAGAAACTGTAGCTTCAGAATCCTAATTGCCATATTCTGATTCCTGAGATCTAACAAGTACTTGAAGTTGACATGACCATATCTCTTGTGCCATTTTGCAGGTAGTGGCATCTGTTGCATTTGAGCTGACATGGCATGCTTATCCGGTACTGTAGCTAGCATCCTGTATAAGCGTCCTTCCTTGACACCTTTTGCTACTAGCTGACATCTTTTAGATTTTTCTCTGATAGTGCATTCATCACCGTCGAAGATGACTTTGTAGTTGTGTCCCGTCATTTGACCTACTGACAAAAGGTTCTTGCTGAGCTTCTAAACATAGAGCACATCTTTGACTAATCCTTTTGTACTAGTGAAATTGTTCATAGGGATAACACCTGTCCCTTGAACTGGATTCGGTGTATTGTCTGCTGTGTAGATGACATTTTTCTGTCCTTCTAATGGTTTTATCTCTGTGAACCATTCCTGATGATTTGTCATATGAGATGATGCACCACTGTCGATGTACCAAGGATCCTGTTCCACTTGGTCGACTTGATAGCTGAAATCCTCTTTGGGATTGAAATCAGTGTCTAGGTGCATTGTATCAGTCTGATGCAATTCCTTGCTTGCAAGAAACATATTTCCATGTTCATTTGCAAAATGACTGTGACTAGAATGTCCACCACGGTGATTTCCTCTTCCTCGAGAATTTTCTCGATTACTGCTGGATTGACCGCCTTGGTTGCACTGCTTCTTGCGGCAATCTCTTTCATAGTGTCCAAACTTGTGACAATAGTTGCACTGAATGTTTGACACATTAGTGGATGCATTCCCTCATCCTTGGAATCTTCCTCGGTTGGAATGATTTCCTCTTTGCTGATTCTGATTTTGCTGATGCTGATGCTGATGCTGATGCTGACTTTGATTTTGTTGATGATGACCACTTTTCTGGTATGATCTACCTCTGTTTCTGCCTTTGCCTCTGCTTTTATCTGAAGCTGTGAAAGCCTGATCATTAGAATGATCTTTATGTGCTTGAATGGCCTGAGTCCTGAGTTCTTCACCGAGTAGAACTGACTGAAGTTCTTCCAGTGTTGGAATTTACCGTTGGATGGCAATACTCTGGACTAGATTCTCGTATCCTTCTCCTAGTCCATTCAGAATGACTTGAACCATTTCTGCGGGGTTCATGGTCTCTCCTGCTGCTGCAAGTTGATTGTTGTAGTCTTTGATGCAGAGTACATAAGCATGACCGGTTTCACTGCTATTGCGGGAACTCTGGTTGATCTGGTTTCTCAGGGTGAGAAGCTTGGATGTGTTCTTGGACTCGTAGAGAGCTGCGAACATATCCCATGCTTCTTTTGATGTCTTGACTGTGTTGAGCTGTCCTAGCATGACATCTTGCACATTCTGCTTGATCAGGTGATAGGCATACTTGTCTTTCTTATCCCATTCTGTTTGAGCTCGGGCAATGGCAGGATCTGCTACTGGTGCGGAAACTATTTGTGTAGATGTAGATCCCGTTGTAGATTCCGTTGCTAGTGCTATGACAACAGATGGAGTAGAGATACTGGTGGCTGGATTGGCCAATGGTCTAGGTATAGATCCATCGACATACTCCCATTTGTCCTAAAGCACAAGAATGGTCTCCATTTGGTATTTCCATGTACCGTAATTGGAGTTGTCTAACTTAGCAGATGCCTCCAGATTGAGGTTGCTAGTCGACATGGTGCAAGAAATGTACTCAAAAAAAGTGTTGTGAAGATCTCTATATGAATCAACTACAAATACAGTGAAGCAACTGAAATCCATGTACCATCGGTGAAGATAGAATTGTAGTATATAAAATCTGATCGGTGTTACAAGGCTTGTGGCAATGATGCTGGGAATAGCCAAGAGGCTTTACAAGGCTAAAATGATGTGCATGATGCCGTGAGATAGCCGAATAGGCTTTACAATGGTGGCATGTGTGTGTGAAATCAAATGCTATCTGCCCACTGAATCAATCTGCAATGCCTCTGAACTCTGAAGTCTGCTCACTGAACTGATGAATGTAAGGTTTCAGGTAATGTAATGATGTGAAATCGGATGTGAGCATATGGACTGACTCTGAGTAGGTACTAGTTGGGAATTTCGGGCATGGCTTAGATTGGCAACTTGGGGAACTTCAAAGCGTCCCCTCTATGGCGATCTAGTCTACTCTGATCTAGATCTAAACCAACCGTCGATCAATGAAAGAACAGCAAATAATTTCTTTTCTTTTGTTCTTTTTAAGTGCTGAGTCAGATGCATCGATGTAGAGGCAAATGTATGTGAAGGAAGTGGTTTTGTCGACGAGGCTCAAATGTGAGTGTAACTTGCACCAAAATGTGCGCGTTTTGTAACGAGCGCGTAGAGCACGAAAAAATGAGCGACTTTCCTTTTTGGAGCACCCTCAAATTCTTCCTGGATCAAGAGATATGACTTGATCTATGTGGAGGGGCAAAAGGAGTGCAAATGGTGCTCAATGATGATGTGTCACTGTGAGTCACATGCAGTGATGATGTGGCATTGTGCCTAGCAAGAGGTGTGCCTGTGAAGCTCTGTGCTGAGGTGGCAAGAGTGTGCACAGTGTGCCTGGCAAGGGACTGTGCCTGCTGAGGGTCAGTGCTGACTGGACTGCTGAGGTGGTAGTGCTGAGGTGGCACAGATGATGTCAGTAAGGTGACGTGGCATTGATGATGTGTCTGTTGATGTGGCACATGTGACGTGGCTAATGACGTGGTAGGTGACGTGTCTACTTACATGGCATTGATGATGTGGTAGCTGAGTTGGGTGGTGACATGGTTGATGATGTGGCAAGTGATGTGTTTGCCTACGTGGCACTGATGACATGGTAGCTGAGTTGGGTGGTGACGTGGTTGATGACATGGCAGGTGATGTGTCTGCCTACATGGCACTAATGACATGGTAGTTAAGCTGGCACGGTGACATGGTAGATGAGATGACGTGGCAGTTGGAGATAAGGGTGCCACGTGTCAAAAATCTAACCAATGAACAAACCCAGGGTCCACTGACTTAACTCGAGTCGGAGCCTATCTACCACGTGTCGCAAGGGTAGAGCCTTGGGAGATTTGACGGAATCTGTCAGATTCCGTCAATGTAAAAAAAAACTCCGACGACGTCGATTGAGCGGCGCTGCCCGTGCATGGGTTCATTGAGGAGTGCTGTTGAAGTAGACGAATCGCTGGAGGGAGCCCTAGCTGTGTCATAGCAGAGGCTGTACGAAGCATGCGTGAGCCGTTCGTTGGAGGTTGAGAGCATCTAACGGAGGCCTGTCTCAGAATGACTTGAAGGGCTCGTTGGCGAAGGTGCTGTGTGCTTGGAGAGGCGAAGGGCTCGTTGGCATTGCTGTCAATGGAGTCGTTGCGTTGGGCTGCTGTTGGCGGCGGCTGAGTCGCAGATGGGAGAGCTTTGTTGAAGAAGCTTGTTTGCCGACGGTCGTTGCGGTCCGGAGTAGCCAGGTATGGAGAGAGCCTCACTGTTGATAAAGGCGGGCAAGAGTTGTTGGAGCCGCGTGGGTGTTGGTGGAATGGTCGCCTAGCCGTAGTTGTTGTTGAAGAAGGCTGAGAGCCTTGTTGTTGTTGTAGAGGTTAGCTATGGAGTCCCAGCTTTGGCTAAGTCGAGTCATGGGCTTTGCTTGAGTTGAAGCTTGGGCGGTAGAGCCGCTGCATGTGGTCGGCCGTTTGGAGTCTTTGCTTTAGCCCGTGTGCTTCGATGGAGATCTGGAGGTCGAGGAGATCATCGTTATTATGCAAAGTTGGCTTTATAGCAGCGTTGGAGGTTGAGAAGCCATCGTTGGTTGTTGTAGAGGCTTGCAACAAGTGTAAAAGCTTTGTGAGCGGGGAGTCTTTTGTTGGAGAGAGGCTGGAGTAGGAGATGCAAATGGTGCATCTATAGATCCGCAGGCTTGTTGCAACACATGGAGAGGACGTCGATGCTCTTGTTGAAAATCTCAAAGCTCTCTCTCTTGGAAAACTATCACAGATCTCTCTCACAAAAATAGATCTCTAAAGGGAATGAACTCTCTCTTTCACATAGTCTCTCAACGGAAGAGATGTCTCTCACTATGAAGAACCACTCACTCTCACAGAAGAATGAACGGAAATTCCTCTCAAATGGATGGAAATTCCTCTCAACGGAAGTGAAGGGAAGAATCTCACAATCACTCAAGAGAACTCTCAATCTCACAATCTCTCTCACACTCTCAAGAATCTCAATGTCTCAGCGGAAGACAAGGGAGCTCTGATACCATGACAAAATATGAAGAGGGGAGAGGAGAAGAGTGGAGATGAGGAGAGAGGGCACAGCTAGAGAGCACACCACAAATGACTAACTGTACACTAGATTTAGTTGAAAAAAAGAATATATACAAACCCTTTTAGGGTTAGGGTTAGGGGATCTAACCCTTTCCTTTATAGCACTCTATAAGGTTAGTGCTATGCACATATGATCATGTGATGGTGCTATGCACACATGATCACATGATGTTGAGCGTGAACTCTCAACAGGTAGCCCCTATAGTAGGCATCATTGGCCATCTCTAGTAAATTGCTGCTACCACCTTTGTCGCAAAACAAGAACGAAAGAAATTAAAACAAGATGATTGTGGCCAAAGCTGAAGCCCACGAGACTAACCAAGTTGGAGTTGCTCTCTATAGCCAACGTGTGTTTGCATCTGTTGAAAGTCTTGCAGTCCCAATTTGCTTGGTTAAGCTCTGAGATGAGAAGCATGCCTTGATCCCTTTCATGGCTAGGTTGGTCATGTCCAAGCAGTTTAAAGTGCTTCCACTAGAGTTTGAGGCACTTTCTACCTTCGTTGCAGAGTCCAGGCACTCGCGTGAGGTTGCTTGGTCACAGTCCCCCTTTGGACCTCCATCAAGGTAGCCATGCTTGGAACATAGCGTTGGTACAAGATGTTTACTTGATGGTATAGAGCTTGACTTTGTACAAAGATCATCATGTAAGAAATAGGGGGATTTAAGTACTACTCTTCAAGGACACCTAGGTCCAATACCTAGGGATTGCTATACTCTCACACAAGTTGTATTCCTATAGAATACACTTGTTGGCCTCACCAGATGAACAGTCGAGGGATGGAGCGACACATCGAAGCACCTGTCTGTCCTCCTACCTTAGATGTGCCCTTGGTCAATTGAGAGATGGCTCACATCGATTGCACATCGAAACAACCTAACATACTATGTGAAATGTTTCGAATTAGAAACAATTGTTTCAGGCCTGACAAACATTTTTAAAATTAAAAAATGTTAGGTTGCCGCCTCTTTCAAAAATCGCCTTGAATCTCCACCTGCCGCTTGTCGCATGTCTTTGCTTCCGTCACGAGTGACAAATCACGTGCACTGTGGGTTTCCCTTCAACAAGTAACCTTGTCGTTTTTGCACACGTGACACAATGTACGCGGTGCAGTGGCTAGCAATACAGATCTAACTTCATTTCTTGCTTCTTGTATGAACATATATCTATACCTCGTCAAGGCCCAATAGTCTTCTTGAAGGCCGAGTTGTGACTTGTGAGTTATGAAAGGAAAGGGCTAAGGTTGAGCCGTTGAACTTTGAAGCCTACATTGCAATTTGCAATTCTTGAAAATGAGATTTATGAGTGTGACATGTTGCTTTTGTGGGGCTAGACACTTGCTTTTTTGCCCGATCCACAAGTTGCCTTGAGATGCTCTTTTTTTTTCAAAAACCTTGAGATGCTCTTTGGGCCGATGCTATTCATGAGTTCAAGTATGGTTGCTTAGGTACTTGGAAATGGAACTGTAAATTTTGTGATCAAGCCTATCATGGCAGTGGGACTAGGCTGAAGGCACATTTCTTTCACAACTTGGGCTATAGTATTGGTCCATGTGAGCAAGTGCTTGTGGAGATTTTCAAAGGTTTAAAAGCTTGGAAGTCTTAAGGTATCGAGCCCCTTTCAAGGACCTCGGATTGGGAAGACATTCAATAGGATAGTCTCTAAGAGAGCTAGCGCTATAACCGAGGACTTGGACTAGCGTTGTTGCTGTTGGTGATGGTTGTAGCTCAACACCTCAAGCGAAAAGGATTAGTTTGCATGTGTTTAAGAAAGGGGTAGCACCATTGGGCTTTCGTATGAGTTTATGGACAAGATTGGAAATTGCTAAATACCTGCTGCATAATTATCACCCCAAACTAAACTTTTGACTCTTGTACCTTTTTTAATTTCTTTCATCATTATGCAATGCTTGCTAACTTCAAATCTTTGAACTCTTATATACGGTTCAAGACACTGGTAATGGTTTCATACATTGGTCAAAGCCGTTCTTGCCTCTGCAAGAACCTCGTTGCTCTTATTTTCTTTGATCTAAAGGGACTGATGCTGTGAATGATGTGCTGGATACTGTAGGTACGGTGATCTCCTTTCCTGCAACGGTCGGGTAGTATGCTTTGGGACAGCATTACAGGCCTCTACGGTATCTATTATCTCAGATGCTCTGTGACTTTGAGCCGGTACCTCGCCTTGAGAATAGTGACAACCTAAAGGACTGGATGCTTCAACCGGATGATCATCTTTGCCGTACATTACCATTAGCAGATATCACGGTTGCTAAGATGTTGCTACCTTCTCCCTGGGTTTCAATTCATGCCAATCGCATTCGGTCTATGGCACGCTCCCCTCAGTGGTGGCGAAAGGGTTTCAAAACTCCCTCCAAAAGTTCTCGTGGAGAGGGTTCTCCCATTTGGACAGATCCTGGCTCGTCGTCGCATTGCTCTTGCCAAGTGTCGACGTTGTCTCTCCTTGCAGAGTCTGCCTCATCTATTCTAGCATTGCCTTGAATCTCATGATTTCTTCCTCTTATTACAGCAATGGCTTCAGGCTCGATTTCCTAGTGCTTGCTTTAGCAAACAATTCTTATCGTTTGGTCTTCACCAAGTGAGGCAGGGATTTGATTGTTTGGTCTTCCCTCTTGCCCAAGAGCCCAGTGATTGGGTTGAGACGCTTGGGATCAAAGCAATTTCCCCCTTGGATTGGACTGAGCCGATCTTCAAGTGAGGTGATTAGTGCAAGCTAGGAAACTATTGTACCATCATCATCTTCTCCCTGATGCCCAAGAGCTCAGTGACTGGGTTGAGACCTTGGGATCAAAGCAAAGGGGCAAGCATGATTCAGAAAGTAGAGACCCTCACCTGATTGCATTTCACACTTCCAAACTATCGTGGAATTGGATACCCATGTGATGTCAAAGCCACTAAATTTTACGCATGCTTTGTGGATTTTGTGAGGGTCTCGACTCTATTCCATGAGGGCTGACCTCAAAAGGTCGGTCATTGCTAGATATCAGCCAGTGTCAGACTTGGATAAGACTTCATGGGACGTCAGAGTAAAATATGGCAGATTTTCTCACCCAGACTTTTTGGCATCTGTACAATGTACATTCATGCCTTGGATTGCTTCATGAGGAGATGGCGGAGAAGGTATTGGTCTAGATAGGGGGCACCCGCAGCCCATCCTTTTTTACATAGATGCTGTAGTCCTCAGGGTGACTCGACTGCAGTTGCTGGTGATACCCCTAACCAGACTACAGGAGGTTGCAGAGAAGCATGGGCTAAACGTGAACCTCAAGAAGACCAAAATTTTGGCTTTCAACATTAACTACGAAGGCCTAAAATTTTAATCCCAGGCAGCAAGTGGAGCTCACCTTGTCATATAGATACCTCGAAGTCACGATCCATGTGCTACATCTCAGCTTCTCATGTACAGCAATAGACCTAGTCATGAAAGGACAGACAATCCTCAGAGGACTTTAGAGGCAATGCAGAGAGCTACTTCTTAGGGATATCCCCACCAAGAGATGGCTATCTAGACCCTTGTCACCCCAGGGGAAGCATATGGGTCAATGTTGTGGGGTGTCTGCATTAGTTGACATGTGGAAGAAATCTGTGGAGTCTCTAGTATCTACATCTCTCTTTCATGGCTAGGTTGATCAAGTCCAAGCACTCTATTCCTTTTGACGTACTATGGGTGAAGTTTAGAGTACATCCACTGGAGTTTGAGGCACTTTTCCACACGATCACCTTCCTTGCAGAGTCTGGTCACTACCTTGAGACTAGTTGGTCATACACCCACATCAGGTTAGCCACACTTGGAACACAGAGTTGGCACAGGATGGTGTCACAAACAGAGCTTGAATTTGTACATGTTTCTGGCTCCTCCAAAGTTCAGCATGCAATGAATGGAGAGATTTAAGCAGTACTTTTAAAGGACCACCTGGGGGTTAAGGATTGCTGCCCTCTCACCAAAGCTGTATTTCTACACCACACTTTTTGGCCCCACCAGATGGACATTCCAAGGATGAAGCGCCACAGGCATGCACCTATTCTTCCTCCTACCTCAGATTTGCCCTTGGTCGATTGAGAGTTGGCTGGCTTTGAAACAGATAAAACGCACTTGACCCAGGACCACCCCAGAAGAGAGCCTGTACACGATGCTTTCAGCAGAGGCACAATGTGCTCCATGTTTAACTGCCCCATCTACTACGAGATCAAGGGCATATACTACTGTCTTTTCTCCATCATTAGAGACTTTATTGAGTTCATAGACCTGTTGGAAACATAGGGTAGTTTCTTGCTATTGGACAATCCGTTGCAGAGGAAGATTTACCCCAAGGTTACAAGGCACTTTAAGAAGACACAACTCAACTCTGTGCGCTTCAGAGTAAGGAGACAAATGTGAGAGAACTGAGAATATGTATAATGGTAGAAACCAAGCACAAAAACTGCTAACAATTGTAGCAACACCTTCAGTAAAGAACCACTGAGGTAAGGTACCTGCATACTTAGAATACCCTGCTTTTCTTGCAGAAGCCATGGGAAAGAGCCAACAATGGTCTCATTGTATTCTAAAGGTGTTCTTGTTTTTTGATTGCAGGTCATGTAGGTTTAGGATGGGATGAATTTTTTTCACTGTATGGTATTGTCTCATCGCATGCTGTCGATGGGTGGCTATGGTATTGTCTCATCGTGCATTGTAAATTTCTTGTGTTTAGTGTTTGGGCTTTGAAGATTTAATTCTTCTATGTTGCCATTACATAGGCCTCTAAGTGGTAATGCCAATTGTAGCTTATAACACACACAGAAACACGTGTATATAAGCAAAACAAAATAAAAGAACACTAAAGAAGCAAGCTTGATTTGAGCAAATAAGCTTGGTCAAGAGCACTACAATTGGCATTACCACTTAGAGGCCTATGCGATGGCAACATGTATGTATGTATGTATGTTTGTGTTTATGTTTATGCTATTTGATTTTTAGTATTAAAATAAAATCTAGTATTGAATCCTTTCGTTGCTTTCCTATTGAGCACATAGAAAGCGATTTTGCTAATGCTAAGGAGCTTGAGATTGGATTCGTGAATTATTTTACATAGTTTTTTATTTAGAAGGTTTTAATAAAATAAAATAATTTATAAATGCTTTCTATATCAATCTTGTTTTTTTAGTGTTATTTTATTTTATTTTTCTTGTATATATATAGGTGTGTTTGTGTGTTATGTATACGTGTGAAATAAATAAATAAATAAATAAATATGCATGTATGTATAATGTACACACACACACACATACTGTAAATGTGATGAATATGATGTTAGCATATATTCATGGCATCATCACACTTTTGAGTGCAAGCCAAGAAGTTTAAAAGACAACAATATTCCAAGAAGATGCTGTAGTCGTATGGGTGTATTAGGCCAATATAAACAAAAAGTGAGGCATAGTGGGTTTCTAACCGAAAAGCATATAGGGTTCCAATTTGTGCTCGTATACTTACCTATACTCAAGAAAGAAAGGACATAAGGGATGGTTACAAGATTGGCCAAGGAATGAAATTGTACCTTAGTTTAGGTTTGTTCTAGTAGGTTTTGTCATGTTGACAACACTTGCACTATTTTACTCATCCATTCTTTCAACTTTAGATGTCGGTTTTCTTCACAATGGCTCAATCCTCCCCTTTCTCACATTTGGTATTAGAGCAGGTTGCTCTAGCGCTCCCAACATTTGTCCACACCTCCTACACTCGCTTGCACTCTCCCAACCTCTAAAATTGAATCCATTGCAAAAAGTTTCGATTCTCGCGCAAAATCTTCTCATGGATTGTTTTTGCACTAGTCTCCTTCAATTCGAGGTTGGCCACCTCATCAATTGCGGTGGTGCTAATTTCAAGCAAGTACAATTGCTAGGTGATCCATTTTAGACCTTACTAGTGATTCTAACTAGTCGCCATTGTTTATGTGGTCTTGGAGTTGTTTAGTAACCCTTGTGCGATAGATTTTCAAAGGCTTTTACAGCTATTTTGACTTGTTTTTAAGGGTTGCCAAACATATTATCTATAGTTTTGAACCTTTTTTTCTCAATTCAAAGCTCCCTAGACTTAGTGGACACATTTGGAGGTCCTTCTCATTGCACTTTAGCGCACCTTTTTTGAAGCCTCGAACACACTTAAAAAGCATCCTATGAGCTTACATTCATCCTCATCCACGGACTCCCTGATTACTAGATTACCTCTAACACATTACTAAAAAATTTTGGGACTTTCTTGCTCCATTTGGACTTTTTTTTTGAACTGGTCATCTCCAGACTCGTAAATTTGAACACTAGATGTGTAAGTTCCACACAAACATGGCATAATAAACATAAAAATTTTCCAAATGTGGAAGTAGTGATCTCTACTTGATGCATCATGGGAAAACTTGCAACAAAATGGATCACCTTTACACAAATATGACCTAATAAAGCTAAAAATGTTATGCACCTCCAATGAATATGTAATCTATGAAAAGAGTTTGTTGAATTCAATATACAGGTCGTGTATAGATACACCATTTAGTTGAATACTATATTTAAAGGTGGTGTAAAGATACACCATTTTTCATGAACGAGGCGCATAATGTATTACACTGTGCTTTTGAATCTCTTTTGAAGTCATCAAATTTTAGTATTGTATATTTAATCGACGGGTTAAGCCTAGTTAAATGATGTTTAATATGTGCCAGGCTTGGATTAGGGATTGTGATACATATTTCAACATCCTAGTCATGCTTCTTTTTATAACTTCGAGTCCTTGATTTTCAGTAATGAATAATGCTACTTACTTCCACCTCTGTCAAGCCTCTTTATTTGGAATCCATTCACGTAAGCAATCCTTATAGAGTTGTTTCATTGTATTTTTTGAGAATTTTCAAAGGCTTTGGTTCATACCATAAAGTTGCAAATGTCATAGGAATTCCCTTGTCATCCCTTGCTATATGAGAAACCTTTGCCATCCCAATTGGGTACTGTTGAGATATGGTGCCATGAGCACATACATTAAAGGCTAAGGTATGGTATAGGAAAGAATTAAAGTAGCCACCCTAAGATGTGGACTACATGATGTGGAGATGTGGATTGAGGATATCCACAAGGAGAGATGTGAATCAGGGAATCCCACAGATGTTGACTATTCAAAGGGCACTCTCTATATAAGAGACCTATCATGTATTGTTGAGTACACACACATATTGCAAGAGATATAGATTTGCTATCTCCGTCTCGTGTCTTATTTAGTGTGCTTTGAGCCTCCTTAGTTCTTATGATCATCTAGTTGCACTAGGTTTAGCATGATCTTACATTCTTTGATATAGAGCTAGTTAGCTAAGCCTAGAATAGCGTAAATTAAGAGTCCTAGATAAATTTATGTCGTGCATTTCCATTCATTAGAGATTTTCATTTCTGCCCAATCTTCTTCTTAAAGAGTTTGAGAGTGTGAAAGAGAGATTTGTTTCTTCTTAGTAGAGGAGAGAGAGAGAGAAAGATTCTTTGAGTTGTTCATTCAAGTCATTGCTTCATTTTAGAGAGATGGACTTTGGGCTACAACACATTCTGCCTCCTTCAAACTCCTTTGATGACCACCTAGTGCTCACCAGTAGTAGCGCTCCAGCCCAACGAAGTAGCAACTTCAAGTAGAAAAACCAAAGCCAGATTTCATGAAGGCAACAGAAACGGGATAGGCAAAGTATTAGACACGAAGTGCACATAGCAACTCAACTGAAGCCTACGTCTATGCAAGCAAAACAAGCCCGACGGCGTAGCAAGTTAGCAAGAAAGAGAGACAACAAGGTTTGACCATAGCAGCGGCTCATCCTCATTGTCACTTGGCACTGACCGACCACGAGCACAAACCTACCAGGCAACATCTCAGTGGCTCCTACGGCTTGACTGTGCCCCTTGAATGATGCCTCTACAGCCCATCTAGCTTCCAGAATGCCAAACAAACGTTAAACCACGACTGCAACAGCTGCTCCACCTACAACAACCTACAAGGCCTCCATCGCCATGGCTGCCTTCTCCTCGCCATAGCCTCCGTCTAACTCCAGCGGCGGCTGTTGAAGTCGCACCCGCATCTCCGCAATCTCGACTAGCCAAACAACGAGACTCTCTAGCAAGTAGTAGTGATGCGACCTCCGACGTGAGCTCCTAACCTCCAAACGGGCCAACGGGCTGCCTTCTTTGCGCAGAGCCATCTCCAAGCCTCCATCTGCATGCAATGAAACAGGCTCTTGGCTCCAGCCTCACATCATGCGGCTTCTCTTCTGTAGCACAACAATCGGCTCAACGCAGCTACGCTAGCCACGCCACCGATGATGGCTTCCAGTCGGGCAAATTCTCTGCGCCTCTACCGCGGACTCGACTCTGCATCAACTTGCTCTAAGGTCTATACACCTTAGAAAATGCTACATGGCAGATAGACTCCTTTGATTAGGTCAACCCACTATGCCAGAGTTAAGTTTATGGGTAGGTTCATTTGCATAGTTTAGTGGGAACATGGTTAAGTTAATCTAACTTTGGGTAAACTCATTTGGTTAAAAGTATGCCACATGGCAGATAAGTTGATCAAACTAATTGTGGTTCAGTTAAACCATAGTTCAGGATTAGGGTTAAGTTAATGCCACATCACCTATAGTGCCACCTAAGTGCATAGCCCCTACTAAGCACACTTTGTAAGCATCATATGAATCCCTGTGCCACATCATCAAGGCCCCCTCTTCTTCAGATAAACTTCGACAAGACGTAACTTGCAATCCAGGAGGAATTTGCGCACGCTCCAAAAACGAAAGGTCATCATCTTTTCTAGCTCTATGCACCTGTAAGATCAAATTCATTGTTAGCAATTAGACACTGCCAATATTTTAAGAAATCAATTGGTAAGACCTTTGCAACAAATGAAAAAGCGACTCATGAATGCAAAACGCATGCGAGAAGCACATGTGCATGAGATGATCATAGCCCAGAACATGGTATCCACACATAAAGCATCAAGGAACATGGAAAAACAAGGCATCATGCATGAAGCTACACCAAGCAAAGAAGCAAACGCCATCGTCAAGCCATGAGCCAAAAGGTGACAGTAATCAATGCTCATTAAATTTTATTATTTTTGTAAAAATTTAATAAGTGCCTCAATTGACTTGATTATCTCCTCATTTTTAATTGCCTATTTAGGATATTTTTGCATCATACTTTGCACATGTTTGGTAAAGGCTTTCAAGCCTTTCATTTCATCTATGTTAAGTGCTTTGCTCTTTGCAAGAACAAATCTAGTTTTCTCTAATGGTGTTATTCTTTGTAATAAAGCATATGGCTCACTTCATCAATGATCTCCATCCAATGAGTAGTGCTTTCATTATGTATGCTAAACTTGAAATAGTATGGATTTGTGTGCCCTATCAATGCATCATCTCCTCCTCTTAAATATGGTTTTATGAATGCTCTCCAATCTACCATTCTCTCTAAGATACCTACTTTTGATTCCTCCATTTGAGAGCCTCTAATTTTTTTTAAAATTTGAGATGTTATATCCTCTAATGTCAGAATATTCTTTGACTTCAACTTGCCAAAGATAACACTAAATATTTGATCTATGTCTTCATGTGTATGGCAGATAAGAAGAAAACCAACTTTCACTTTTTCAAATATTTTAAAACCAACCAACTTACAACATTAATCAAGTGTATATCTATTCTTGTTTTCTCTCTTGTAGTTATCAGCTTGTATACGCAAGGTGCAATGTAAACATTCAAGTGCATCTCTGACCTCCATAATGCTTTCATGATGGATGTTGCTACTTGGTTACTATCCTGTTCATGCAAACAATCAATCCATACATCGCAAAAGAGTCAAAAACCATGTGCACCAATACTCTACACAAGTATGTTTTTAGTCCACGTTTATCCTCCAATGCCAGTGGGGTATGTGTATACCTTGGTAACGTTGTTGTATTATTATCAATGGTGATGCGGATGGAATTTTTGACATGGATAATAGCTTCCTCTCTCTAAGAGCCATACAACAATCCAGCATCTTGCACATGACGTAAATGGATTGTTCGCCATTTTATGTATCTTGCTCGCTATTGCTTACATTTACTATGTTCAATGTCATTATTCAATTCACCATAAGGATAGATTAGGTTGTGAACAAAATAAAAGATAAAGGAGTAAAAAAGAAAAGATAGTAAAAAACAAATGAAAAAATAGAAGAAAAATAAGAGAAAAATTTAAAATTAAGAACATATGGTTATTTTAATTTTATAAAAAGATACAATAAAAAATATGAATATAAGAAAAAAAATAAGTAGCAGTAATAAACAAATACGAAAAAAAGGAATCAAGAAATAAGCAAAAAATACAAGGAAAAGTTAAGTAATAAATAAGAAGTATAAGGAAAAATAAAGAATTTTACAAAAAAAGGAAAGAAAAAGTAATAATGAAAAATAATGAAGGCAAAATAATAAAGGAAAAAAATAGAAGACATAAAAAATAGATAAATAAAATTAGAAGGTGGAAAAGATGAAAAATGGAAAATTTAAAAAATTTAAGAAGAAAGAAAATTAGTAAGCATAAAAAAGAAAAAGGAGAGCAAAGTACAAAAAGGAAAAATTTGAAAGAAAGGGAAAGATAAAAGAAATTAAGGAAAAAATAAATGAAGAAGAGAGGGAGAGAGAGAGAGAGCATAGGGAGAAATTAGGGAAAACTAAGGGAGATTGAGGGAAAAATACGGGGAAGGTAACATACTAATTAAGGGAGAAATAATGGAATTTGAGGGAAAAGAAATTAGGAGGATTAAAGGAACATATAGCAGGAAAAATAATGGAACTTAAGAGATATTACCGAACAAGGGTCATTAAATTTTTTTTCGGAGAAACAAAAAATTAGGAAAAGATTTATTACTTTATCTTTTATAAACCAGGAACTAGGGATAATTAAGAGAAGTAAGTGTAAATAGGGAAGTAAAAGAGGGGCTAAAAGAAACGAGGATATATGCATTTCAAACCATATAAATGATATCTTTTGGGTATGATAATTTACAGAGGCCTTACACTAACTCAATTTAAAGCTTATGCGAAGTATCGCACTCATCAGAGACAAGCATATACACTAGAAGCACAACAAGCATATTTTTCAACAGCCAAGGATGATGCATGTACGAAACAAGGATTCAATAATATGCATTGCAAGCATGCAAATGATATCTGATGGGTATGGAACTTTAAGAATGCCTTAAGCTCTTACTTACTTTAAGGCCTCTGCAAAGTATCATTTTTATTGGAGATAAGTATATAAGCTAAAAGCACACTGATGCACCATGTTTTTCAACACTCATGCATGATGCATGGTACAAAGCAAGGAAATATGCATTCCAACCAACTCATATGATATCTGATGGGTATGACACTTTGCACAAGCCTTAAATTAAGAAAGGTTAAGGCCTTTACAAAGCATTATATCCATCAAAGATAAGCAACACCACTTCAGAAGAGGACAACATATTTAGAAGACCAAAGCCATGGAAGGTTTTTTGACCTATTCTTGTCCCGCACCAACACGGGAAATCCCATCAAGGAGCGAGACTTGAGGTCTCCAATTGCCTCGCCAACACTCCATGGGCAAAAGTTTCACAAGCGTTGGGTTGCCACAAGGCTCTTGGAAGCCCAGGGCTACTATCAAGGCGAGCGATATGTTTGGGTTCCAAAGCTTCCAACAACACCAGAAACACGACCCCAACTCATTGGGATTCATAAGGTAGTAACACAAGAATGTGTGTCAACTCTTGATCTAGTCCCACAAGAACCTACCCCAGTCCAATAAATAATTTTGTGAACCCAAGGGATGTCATGATTCCACGTATAGTGCAACTCAATGAGAAAACCGCCAAGGTCATTGAGGAAGCAACATAGGAACCAACCCCTAAAAGTGGGGTAATTACACAAGAGCCTTCCTCTAGGCCCATGCATATGCCATCAAAAGTCACCTCACTCAAGGGAGCACCCACGGTGTCACTCGAACCTACTCCACCTGTCAAATCCAAGGTTGTAGTACCACAAGAACCCATGTGCCTCATTCTGAGAGAGTTTCATCAAGGTGAATGCTGCAGCACCGATACACACCTGACAACTAGGATGATGTACAAACTCACACATGCTCTACTTGGCTTATGACGCTTGAGAGAGAGGAGAGGGAGCAGATGTGGGAGGGAGGAGGAGAGGAGGGAGGAGAGGTAGGATGGAGGAGAAGAGCAAGAGGAGGGATTACGTGGAGAGGAGGAGGAAGATGAGGCCACCAATGACAGAGGAGGAGAAAGATTTGAAAATTAGGAGGGAGAATGAGAGAATGAGGAGAGAGTAGAGATTTTATGGGAAGTGGGCCATAATTAGGTTTAGGGCAACTTTTTAGGTTAAATATAATTACAAGAACCTCCTTCATTCCATGGCTCATTCTTCATTTGTCTTGGTTCTCTCTTCATCTCAACCTATTGCATAAATGAGCAAAATTTTTGAAATCATGCAACAGGTGAAGAGCTTTCCAACCTATTGCGTATGCGACATCTTCTATCTATAAACTTTTTTATTTTTCTTTTGATTTTTGAACCTCTTCCAACATATTACGTGAGCAACAGTTTCAAAAAGCTTACTTTGCTTTTAGCTTTCTAAACTGTTCAAGATTTCTTCAAAAACTCATAGAACCTACTACGTACGCAACAACTCCAAGAAGCTTCTTTTTCCTTGCACTTTTTCAAACTTTTTAATATTTTCAAAAAAGTTTGGTAACCTATTGCGTATGCAAAAACTTAGAAAATATTTATTTAGTTTGGGGTTTCAAATGCGCTTTATCAATTTAAAATATATGTATATAATATTTTTTATCTATAATATAATAATATAATAATATAATATAATAAACATATTAAAATATATTAAAACATAATATAGTCTATAATATTATATAAATATGATATGTTTATAAAAAAGTATTAATATCATTTATATAAAATAAAAAAGTAAATATATCATTATTAATTAATTAAATTTTAAAATATATTAGCATATTCATTAAAGCTATATTAAAATAACTTTTTAAAAATTATATTTTTGATATAAAATAGGAGTTAGAGTTCTTATCATATTTATAAAAAATTATTTTAAAAAGTATTAATATCATCTATATAAATTTTAAAAAAGTAAATATACAAGTATTAATTAATTAAAATAAAATAAAAACTAGAGTTATTCTAGAAAAAACTTTTAAACCTATTAAAAGTAGTAAATTATGTAAATCATTAAAATATATAGATATATGAAATAAGTAAATTGAATAAGTAAATATCAATAGATTATAAGTTAAATAAATTTCAAAATAATAAATTATAACTTTAATTAATTCAAAAATATTAATATTATATCTATATTTATTAAAAATAAAATTTAGCACATTTAAAAATTAAATTGCAAATCAAACAATATTCTTCAAACAATTGAATATTAGTAAATCATAAAGTAAGGAGTGTGTACAAAATCAATAGCTAATTAAAAAATTAGTGATTAAAATTATAAGCTTGGTGTTGAAAGAAATGCATCCGTGAGCTTTTTTTGTGCACTTGTTGTTCATGGA
Organism: Dipteris shenzhenensis; assembly: GCF_047967505.1. Classification (NCBI taxonomy): domain Eukaryota; kingdom Viridiplantae; phylum Streptophyta; class Polypodiopsida; order Gleicheniales; family Dipteridaceae; genus Dipteris; species Dipteris shenzhenensis. The sequence goes on from NC_141612.1 coordinate 55,403,260, forward strand.
ATATCTGGGTAGGGCCCTTGGCATTGTGTGGGGAAGTAGAGGTGGGAGAGTAGTTTGCAGCGGGGTGAGGGTTTTGCCTTTCTCGAGATTAGGACTTCGAGCTGCATTTGTATGGATTTACTTTTGAGGATTGGGGACCATGGGGCATTGGAGGATTTTGGAGCTTTGGAATTGCCATCCTTAAAAATTTCCTTGCCTCTTGCAGGTAGATGTACTATGGGGGAAGTGGAATGAACTTTACAAAGTGGAATTACTGTAGTTTTCCCCCCGATGTAAGAGTTGCGGAACCTCTAGCTCTCCAGTCGATTTGGCAGTTCATGGCATAGCACCAGGTCCTTTCCAATATCATATGTTCATTGATAATCTCTGTGGGAAGAGCATAAAAATGAATCTCTACCACTGGTGGACAACAATTAGTTTCAAGTCCACATACCCTAACATACTTAAGAGTTGACCAATGATTGCTCGAACTGAAGCAACATTAAGGGTTAGGGGTACCTATAGCACTTCTCATACTTCGCGAGAGATGAAATTATGGCTCGCTCTTAGATCCACAAGCACCTTGATGCTTGTACTTGGACCTTGCAATTGGACACTCAACGTAGCCAGATCTACTATTAGTTCATCGATCAGCCCTAAATGTTCTACTGTTGCCTTAAACAAAGACATTTGCTTTTATTGTATGACTTTGGCATTACGTGCCTTGGCTTCTTCGATGGCCTAGCATTTCATCAGGGATACCTTAGCCTTGAGCTCCTTTTTCCTATGTCTAGCTTGGAGGGTTTGTAGAGTGAGGGGGCCATAGTATATTTTCAATTTGCTACCATTAAGGTGGCCATCCATCTCAACTCCATCTAGGGTAGCTATTTGGCATGCTCCTTGTGGAATAATCTCCATTACGTGGTAGGTACCCATGCCCTTATATTTAAGTTTGTACTTGGTGTTACAAATGCTATAGAGGAGTGCTAGATCCCCTCCTTGAGGTCTTTGTTCTTGAGGTTGCGATCAAACCATTTTTTACTTCTTGCCTTCTCCACTCAAAGGCAATAGGTTGCACGCAATCTCATTTCATTTAGGCATTCAAGATTGATTAAGCGCTCTACCAAAACAATTTTGGTGGGCCTTTCCTTAACCGTGATGCAAAGGCTGGGCACTACATACTCCATTGGAATAGCTGCTTCCACCCAAAAGGTCAAGATGAATGGTGTGTAGTTCATGGCCACTTTGTAAGACGTTTAGTAGGCCCACAATGCTGCAAGGAGCTTGTGCTCCCAGTCGGTACGTCTGGCTTTGATTGTGCAAGTTATAATCTTGCAGCACGTTTCGTTCAAGCTCTCAGCTAGACCGCTTGGCCTGGGATAGTATGGCATCAACTTCCTATGTATGATCATGAATTCCTTGATTTGTTGACTAATTCCAAGGGACACTCTAATTGTGTAATAACTTGTTTATATAAAAACTTAGCTGTGGACTGCACACTGTGGACTGCACATTAGCTTTTCTTGTGGCTCGTCCCTCCACCCATTTCGTGAAATAATCTATGGGGCCATGATAATGTATCTAGACCTTGTTCCTTTAGCTATTGGGCTTATCGGACCAATAAAATCTATGTCCCATTTCTCAAAGGGCATCATGTTTGCTTTATGTGGAATTCGCACTCTTTTGTAGGGATCACATCTCTTGATAAACTCTGCTACATCTCCAAAGAGAGTTGGCCACCAGAGGCCTACCTGTGACACTTTATGTGCCATAACATTAGTAATGAAGTGACCACCTACTATCCTAAAATGGGCTTCTTTGAGCACATCAATATATTCGTGTTTGCACATGCACTTGCTCTTGATGCCATCCTTGACCATGTGGTAGAGTTGGTCTATAATTAGCTGATACAATGCTGCATCCTTAAATTTGAGTTTGCGGGCTTTGTCAGGGTAACCCATTTTCCAGGTACTGGCCTATTTCGGCTTCCCATTTTGGAATTATGTCAATGAGAAATAGGGGAGCATCTAGGAGGTCATCCTCAACTCTCGTTAGAGCTTTGCCATTGGGAATCCTTGAGAGGTGGTCGGCTAGGACATGGGTGTTTCCTTTATGCACCATGACTGTGAAGTCAAACTCTAGAAGGATTAGAATTCACATTGTTATGCATCCCATCATGCAGGGCTTGTTAACCAAATATAGTATTGCTTGATGATCAACAAAAAAGATGAACTTGTTGGCTAGCAAGTAATGGCTGAACTTCTTAACTGCATAAACCATGGCCAGGGTTCCCCTCTCTATTGTAGTGTAATTAATCTCGGCATCATCTAATTGTTGGCTGGCAAAGTACACCGGGTAGTCCAAGTTGTACTCCCTTGGTTGGCCTAACACGCATCCGATGGCAAATGTTGAGGCATCTATGTGGACTTGGAATATTAGATTCTAGTCCAAGGCTTGCAATACTAGTGCTGTGGCTAGAGCTAGCTTGAGGGCTTCAAAGGATTTTTGACATTCCTCGGTCCACTCAAAGACAACTAATAGCTTGTACGTATGTCTACGTAGAACATGGTGAACCTTTGATAGTAACCCATATGGCCTGTAAATTGCTACACTCCCTTGGCATTCATTGGGGGGTAACTCTAGAATGAGCTTGATCTTGTTGTAATTCTAGTACAACCTGCACCTCTCAAGAACTAGCTTTAGGTATCTCAGATGATCATCCCATGTGGAATTCACACACATGTCATCCAATAATACTTCTACGAAGTTCCTTAGATACTCCTTGAAGGCAGTGATCATCGATCGCACTGCTAAAATGTGGCGGGCGCATTGGTAAGTCCAAATATCATCACTTTGGCCACATACACACCCCACTCACTTGTAAAGACTCAGCACAGAAGCACGTGGTGGTGAGAGTTCACTCTCCCAGTGAGATCTAGCATGAGATCTTGGTTGACAGGCATCTACAACTTGTCATTTTCTATCCTGCAGACCTAATGTTTGCTAGTAGCTTATCCTCTATGCACTATGCACATTGTAGAGTGCCGATGGCATAGGATGATGGTCTTGTCATCTTGTTTTTCAGCCTATGGCTGATTGTATTGTACATGTACTATACTCCCTTAAAAGAAACATTGCCTTTAAGTGGGAGGTTGTTGGGGTGAAGGGCAGTGTGCCCACCCACTTGTATAGGGCCCGTATATACTTATATATATATGATAGAGGAATAAGATGGAGTAGCTTTTGCTCTACCATATACAGTGTCTCTTATCCCTTCTTGAGTGTTCTCTCTTCTCCCACATCTTGTCTTCAGTTAACTCTTGGACCTGCTATCTCAACTCTACTGCTACTGAATTGTCCTCTGTTCCTCAACATAATGTTGTAAAACTTTTAGTGCATGATCTGGGTCACTGCTATCCTGTACCCCTGTTGTCGAAACCTTCTGCTTCTGTGTTGGTGATGTTGGCAGGTCGGCCATGTTGTGAACAAGGGAGAATTGCTGGAAACCCACTCCTTATAAGTGTTGTCAATAGGATGCTAGAGCAAGGCTGTCCTCCGGTTTGTTCCAGCTCTCGGGCTTTGGAAGTATAGACTTAGATCAAAGATTGAGCTTGATCTTCTTTGAGTATTTCTGCTCGGATGATGAGGCTAGAAACTCTTCCCTTGCAAGGGGTGTATCCCAGAGTTGATCCGCTAGGGACTGCTATCCATAGACCGCCATAGATGCTTCTTCTGATGAATATTGGAATCTTTGAGGGCTTTCATCCTTTCTTTCTTTCCTTTGTCCTCCTGGGATGTTTGCACGTGCTTTGCTTTGGTGTGCTTTGGACTAAAATGCAGAACTGTCTCCCGGCCCTTTGCATCCAACTGACCTGCAAATTCAAATAGGGTTGCAATGAAAGGCCCAATCTTGGAATGTGCGTTGGAAGTGCTTAAGTCTTTCTTTGCGATTTCACTCATCAGTCAAGAGTGTAGGAGATGTGCCCATGAAATTTCGGTACCCTTCTCAGCTGCACTGAGGGTTGCATAGGAGTCTTGGCTCATCATGTTGGTCTTGACAAGTAGTTGCATCCGCTTAAGATACCACATGAATTGTTGGCGTCTCCTCAAATCTTGGACGTTGTTGATGAAGAAGTAGATTTTTTGCATTTTTGAAGAGCCGAAATCCTTTTACATGTCAGAGTCCACATCTTTTTTGTAGATTACTTCCTCATTGATAATTGGGAGCTAGAAAATCTGTGCAATTATCTCCGGAGAAAGCATAACATTGCCAGTGAGCATACCTCCACTCCTCTGGAAGCTTTCATATTGTGCGAGAGACTGTGGAGAAGCTTTCCAGGAAGCCCAGGGAAGACTAGCATCTACAATAGGCGAATCCTTTTCAGCCACTTTTGATGCTTTGTCAAGTCCAAGGACACCTTAAAATTGGTGAAGCTAGCCCTAAGCATTGGTTTTTTTTGTGATGGGAGAGGAGGCTCGTCATCAGACTCAGTCTCCTTTGGAACATGGATATCGACAATCTTCTTCAGGGGTGGGAGTTGCCTTGGACTCTTCTGAGTGGGCGTTACGGATCGTTTAGGTGCCATGCCTGCATCCAAGAGCACTGTTGTGCTCAAGAGGTGAAGGTTGGGGCTCGAGTTCTTTCGATGTGTTAGCAAATGTGAGGTAATGTCCGTGTTTGGGCGCCATATGTAGATGGGACTCATGGGAAGAGCTTCTGTCTATCTTGTGCTTCGAGGGACGGAGCGCTAGTGGTGCATGCAACAAACTGCTAGTGAATTGTGGCATGTGTGAGGGACTGCTTATGAGCTTACATTTAACAATGCGGGATTTCTTCGTAATGATGGAGTTCATCAGGGAGAGATCGATTGAAACGGCTAATATGGAGGTGTGAGCCTCACTCGAGTGAAGAGCCTTGTCGATGATGTTGCGAATCATCCCATGTATGTTTGTGGTTGTCCTATCTGTACGAGGAATGGTGTACGCTAGAGACATATTCCCTTGTTGGTGGAGCAGGGTCGAAGTCCTGGCAGAAGTACTTTAGTATGTTGGAACAGAGCTGGACAGCAAAGAAATTGTCGGGTTGGAGACAAAGTGTCCTCTTCGGCATGAAGCGGAGTGATAGTAGCTGATCTTGGAGTTGGATTTGAGTCGAAGTGCGGTTGGATGGGCGCAAGGATGTTGGAGTCAGAGTCAGAGTCAGAGTGAGGTTGGATGGGGGCAGGGACCTTGGAGTCAAAGTCGGAGTGAGGTCGGATGGGGGCAAGGATGTCAGAGTCAGAGTCAAAGTGACGTCGGACTCAGATGTTTTTATGTTGGATGGTTGTCAGATTATTGTCTGGGTCAAGCTCACCATTGTACTTGCTTCTTTGAAGTTTGCCTTACTTGCATCACATATTGAATTGGGCTAGTTGGGATTACAACGTACCTCAATGTTACTGTGTGTGATACCACACATTTCATGTGAGCCTAGTGGTGACTATAGTTGGAGCCTGTTAAAGGTAGATCTATAAAGTGAATAGCTAAAACATATATAATATTATGATTCAGGTCTTGGCATAGTTGCAAAGAGATTGTGTTGATTTTTGCTTGAGTGGGGTCAGGTCCAACATAAGGTTTGAGCCTAAAACTGTTGACTGGTTTGTCAAATATGTTCCCATTTAGGTCAGCCAATTTGAAGGTACCTTGCTCAAAAACCTCAAGAACTTTGAATGGACCATCATATCTAAGCTTGAATTTACCTGGCATTTTTCCCAACTTTGTGTTAAACATTAACACTAAATTAGCTTTTTTGAACAATTTGAACTTGATGTTTTTGTTTATCCATGCTGCCCTCCTTTTTTGAATGATATCAGCTGTATGGGAACTTGTGAGCCTGTCCTCATCCAATTGCAAAAGTTATGCTAATTTCATTGATTGAATCTTATGGAGATAATTTGTTATCTATTGCCACTCTCAAGCTACCTGCTAGAAATTCCATAGGTACTACTGCTTCACAACCATATACCAATATTAAAGGTGTTAATCCTGTCGCAACCTTGTGTGCTATTCTTAGTGCCCATAGCACTAAATATAAGTGCTGATCTCAATCCTCAGGGTGAGCAACAACTTTTATGCAACATCATGTGAATTTTAGTCATCTTTCTTATAGTTTTGTTGAGGAAATGTGTCCCTCTGTCAGACACTATTTCAATAGGAACCCCAAATCTGGTGACAATATTGTGATAAAGGAAATGTGCTACAATTCTAGCTTTTCGTGTTTTGAGTGCTACAGCTTCAACCCATTTTGTACAATAGTCAGTGGCACCCAAAATATATTGATTACCTAAAAATTTTGCTGGAGGCTTGATGGATCCAATGAAGTCTAGTTCCCATTTCTGAAAAGGTCCCAAGGGGAGGATTGGATGATGGGGCATTCTATAAATGTCAAGTGGTCTATCATCTTTCTGACATGGCAAACATGCTTTAGCCCAATTATGAGTATCTTTGAGAACTGTAGGCCACCATAAACCAGCTTGCAAAATCTTCCTACCTATAATGTCTTCAAAAAAGTGTCCTTGTATTGGTTCTCCATGGGCTTCAGCTAGGAGAGAATTCTGCTCATGATCTCGGACATACCTTCTGATTACCTGGTCAATTCCTCTTCTATACAAAACACCAGCAATGACTAGGAAAGATTTGATTTATAAAACAAGTTTCTTTCTCTGATCCCTAGATAATGTTTTTGGGATTAAACCATAAGTGAGAAAGAATAGCATTTTATCATACCAATTGGGTGGCTCTTTAATTCTTACAATAAAAATTCATGCATCAAGAAGTTCATCCAGGATGCTAGTTGGAGCTTCACCTGATAACAATCTGCTTAAGTAATCAGCAATGGCAAGTTGTTTTCCAGGTCTATGCACAATGCTTTAGTCAAATTCCTACAACAAAAGCATCCATCTGGCCAATCTATCTATTAATTACAGTTTGTTCACTAAATAAATGAGAGCTTGATGATCCACATGAAAATGGACTTTGTTGCCCAGTAAATAATGTCTGAATTTGTGTAATGCATAGATCATTCCAAGTGCTTCCCTTTTTGTGACTACATAGTTTCTCTCATGCTTGGTTAAAATTCTACGGGCATAGTAAATTGGTTTGAACCATTTTGGTGTTTTTTGCTGCATAAGTACTACACCAACTACTAAATCAGAAGCATCAACAAAAACCTCAAAAGGAAGAGTCCAGTCAGGTGGTTGTAGAATAGGAGCTATCAGCAACATTTTCTTTAGCATATTAAAAGAATATTGCTATGCATCACCCCAAATGTATGGCTCTATTTCCCATGTTAGTTTGGTGAGAGGATAGCATATGTTAGCAAGGTACCTAAGAAATTTGCAGTGCCATTTAATTTGCCCTATGAATCTTTGAAGTTGCTTGATGTTTTTGGGTGGTTTAGCATGTTGAATGGCTGAAACTTGTTTGGAGCAATTTCCATTCCATCTTGGGAGATGATATGTCCTAGGAGAATTCCTCTACTTACAGCAAATGCACATTTGGCTGGGTTTAAGATTAGACGAGCCATTCTACACTTGGCAAAGCATAAGCTCAAGTGGTGTAGATGCTTCTCTTTTTTCCCAAATACTTAAAAATCATCAGGGAAAACTTTCATGAAAGAGGTAAGATATTCAACAAATACCTCTTGAATGTATTTTTGAAATGTTGGAGGAGCATTCTTAAGACCAAATGTCATCACATTTGGAGCAAACACTCCCCATTTAGTGACAAATGCTGTCTTGTCTTTATCTTTAGGTGCCATTTTGATTTGGTTGTACCCACTAAAACCATCAAGAAAACTATAGATTTCATGTCCTGCTATAGCATCTAGTAAAGAATCACAAAGTGGTAAGGGGAAAGGATCAGAATGGTGGTAGCATTGAGCTTTCTGTAGTCCACACATATTCTAAGTTTTCCATTCTTTTTGGGCACAATCACAATAGGTGAAAGCCATGTAACATGTGTAAGAGGATAAATAAAACCAAATCTCAATAACTTATCAATGTCCTCTTTAACTTGTTTGGCATAGTTCGGATTCATTCTGTACCTTCCTTGTATCATTGATACAACATCTTGTCTTAAGTTGATTCTATGCTGACAGAACTTGGGGTCTACTCCTTTCATATCAGTACCCTTCCCCTATAATTTGGATTGTACCAGCATCTCTCTTTCTCATGATTGTCCTTCCCACAAAATGCACAAGAAATTTTAGGTGGAGGTGGGGGTATCTTCAAAGTTTCCAATTGCTCCTTGATCATCTGCTGTAACTTAGAGAGCTTGTCTATTTTCTTCTTGCCTTTTGATTTGTCTTTGTCCTTGCTTTGTCTTTTCTTTTTCTTGGAGGTCTCTTTCTCATCACCCTCTTCATCTGATGTTTCATCTGCTGTTGCATCACTCTCCTCTTCCTATGCATCAATATCTATTTTTGTTTCAGAATCTGTGTCAGAGTCGGAATGTTTTTTCTTCTTTTGTTTTTTAGACCTTAACTTAGTGCCAAGTCTTCTTTCTGCTCTTTGTGCAACATCAACCATGGAAGAGGAAGAGAGGATTACAAAGAGGATTCCTATCTCCTAAGTGTATAGGAGATCTATAATTTCATGGAAGCCTATGTTGTGTGCTAGCCTTTGATGAAATTATAGATCTTGCCAAGTACACTTGGGCAGCTAGTGGATATGAAGAGGAAGAGAGGATTACAAAGAATATTACTATCTCCTAAGACGGTATGGGAGATATCTATAATTTCATGGAAGGCTATATAGTGGGTTTATTTTCATGTGCTGAAGATGTGGACTATCATATGCTAGTTAATGCTAGTTGGGACCTGAAGTATGATGCTAGGTGCTTGCTTTTGAAGTCCTTGAAAACAATCGTCATATCAAAAGATTTTTGTCCAAGTCCTTTACATGTGCTTTAGCAGTGCTTTGCATGTGCTTATTACTACTTTGGCATGTGCTTTATGACTACTTGGGCTTTTCTTGACTACTTTATGAGTGCTTTTCCACTGCTTTCTAATTGTCATGTGCTTTGCATGAAATTTACAAGTTCTCTATATGTGCTTTTTGATGATTGCTTTACAAGTTCTCTGTATGTCCATGGAGTGCTTTACATATGTGCTATGACTTCTATCCATAGAGTGATTTTTATCCATGATTTCTATCCAACTATGCTCCCTTTGTTTTGTGGACTGGCATAGGTTAACTTCTTCCAATGATTCAAGGAAAAATTTCCAGAGATCAAGATTCAGCAACGCTCGTTTGAGTGCTTGAAGTCCTATTTTGTTCGAAAGATGAAGGATAGATACACATGCTGCTACATTTATCATGTGCAAATGTGTTTTTTGAAGGATGCAATTAACCAGCTGAGGACCCAGAGTTTTGGGATTCATGGAGCATGCTGCAATTGTGACTGTAAGGTATGTGGAAATAGCGAAGGGGAGTGTGCCTGCAACACTGTTCAACATGCTAACATGGGTGTCACTAGTCTTCGGAGTCTTGTGTTGTGCCCCAAACATCTTGAAGCATGCTACCACCATCGTGGGTGTCTTTTGGGTGACTACAAAAAATGTGGCCCACACAAGATGTCATGCTGCCCATGCGAGATGAATTTTGTTTCCAGAAAGGTGATGGTGAAGGTCTTTCAGAATGTGGAGATAGGAACCATGGTGGAGGGGAAAAAGAAGCAAAGGAAAGACCTTGTTGGCAAGGAGATGTATTGCAATGAACTTATATGGTTAATGAAGACTCACCTCAAAATATTCATCAAGCACAATTACCCTTGTAGGTGGCAGGCTGAATAGTTCAAAGAGTGTTTGTTGAGGTTTTCTGAAGATGTTGGGGTTTCAATGGTGGACTTCGCAAAGAACTATTCTTTCAAGGAGCAAAACAAGATTCAGTCTGTGCACTGGCACTCTAGCCAGGTTACAAATTTTGTCCACATAACATATGTCCATACTGGATCTGAGGTGAAGAAGACATTTCATTTTTTCATTTTAGATGACAAGGTGCACGACACCCTCTTTGTCCAAGCATTGTTTTAAGAGGCATCATAGGTGGTTGTCAGATCAAGGGTTGGGGTTGACTAGGCATTGGGTTTGGTTGGATGGAGCAACCTCTCAATTCAAGGCTAGAAGACCTTTCTATTTCCTTTCTAGATTTGAACAACTGGTGGGTTTGAAGATGACATGGAATTTCTTTGGCTTTGGACATGGAAAGGGCAAGCACGATGGGGCTGGGGCTATTGTGAAGAGAACACTGACACATGAACAAGTAAAGCCAAATGGAGCCACCTTAAAAAATGCAAGATATGTCATGGATTTTTTGAGGATCAACTTGTCTCATGGGGCTTAAGCCAACTATGCATCTAAGGAGAGGAATGTAGAACGAGTGTTTTGGGAGGTTAAGGAAGGAGATATTGATAGATCTAAACAATGAGACTGTCAACTTGTGCCATTGACACAATCCGTGCATTGTATATGAGGAGCTACACAAGAATTGTTAGTCATAGCAATGAAAATGTTGTCATGCTACTACAATGCTTGTATTCAAGAGTTTGGGGACATTGCATTAGTAAGAAGCATGTGCCCAGTTGGGAATATCACATCATTTTCCTGATGATATAAGTGTTTTGGTACTTGATGAGGAGCTCATTGAGGAGCCTCTCTTTGAAGGGCATCATGAAATGCTTAGCTATGCTCTTTGCGTGGGGGACAACTTCATAGTGAATGCAAAGGTAGACAATGAAGAGGGTGCTGACTTCTACATCTCGAAGTGTACCAAAGCTAAGGAGAAGAGCCAAAAGGCTACAAAGGATGCTTGGGGAAACATAATTCCTACAAGCTCCTTTGTTGTGAAGGGTCTCTTTTATGGTCATCAAGATCACCGCCGCTACAAGCTTCTTGATCATAAACCTGAGGTCATATTATATTCCCATCTTTTAAGGTCAATCAAGTTTCCATTGGAAGCCATTGAGGGAGAGAGAAACTTGTACTTGCTATCACTTTGAAGAGTACGAGGCTATCTACAATAGCATGCCTTATGATATCTAGACCACATTCTAATTAATTTATTTCCCACGCTTGCTTTCATTTTCTATGATTGTTTATTTTCTTACCATTTTCCATGATTGTTATATTGTCTCCCCCCTAAAAAGAAGCCAAGTATGATTGGCTGTACCAAAATTTGAGAAACCATTGTATATACATTAGTCAAGTAACGGTCATGATCCATTAGCAAAAGTAATACCTAATGATCCAGCCACAGGGCACATGATCCAAGTTACTGATAATATTTGCAAGCAGTCAGAAAGCACTATAGCTAGGCAAGACATGATGCAAGTCACAAAGAATAATTACATGGTCTAGTATCATATTCATGATCCAGTTGAACAATTGTATATGATCCAATTGAACAATTGTATAAGATCATGAGACCAGGAGATCAACATAGGGATATGCATTTTTCCTTGGTCAAGGTGCTATATCATGGTTGTCAAACAAACAGCCAATTGTTTCTTTATCTTCGACTGAAGCAGAATATAGAGCCAACAATAATATATTGTGATAATCAATCGGCTCAAGCATTGGCCAAGAATCCAGTATATCACTCCAAGATAAAGCACATTGATGTCAGAGAGCACTTCATCAGAGAAAGAGTGTTGCTTGGTGACATCACACTGCAACATTGTGATAGCAAAGAGAATGTTGCAGACATCTTTACCAAACCACTCGGTAAAGAGCTTTTCAAGAAACACCGATTAGCTCTTGGTTTGATGCAGAGGAAGGACATTTCCATTAAAGGGGTGTGATGGAATGTAATGCTTAGTCCTTCTTTGATTCCCCAGAATCATCTTGAGGGAAGGCCTACTTCATGATGTTGATCTTGAGGGAAGATGTTGAGAGTTCATGCTCAACATCATGTGATCATGTGTGCATAGCACCATCACGTGATCATATGTGCATAGCACTAACCTTATAGAGTGCTATAAGGGAAAGGGTTAGATCCCCTAACCCTAACCCTAAATGGGTTTGTATATATTCTATTTTTTCAACTAAATCTACTGTACAGTTAGTCATTTGTGGTGTGCTCTCTAGCTGTGACCTCTCTCCTCATCTCCACTCTTCTCCTCTCCCATCTTCATATTTTGTCACCCTGGGCTCCAGCCACCACGGTGGCTCAAACTTTACAATATATAAAAGATCCGTGGCATTAAATTGGCATTTTACTACATTGCTTTGATCCACCCATGCTTTGCTACTTTGCTCCACACCCCTCCTCTATCTCTTTTTTGCCCTTGCTCCACTTTGCTCCACGCTCCCTCCTCCAACTCTCGTCACTGCATCTGCTCCCCTACTCATCTTCTACTCACCCAGTCATCTTCAGCATGCCTAGTTGGTCCCCCCCTCGATGCTCTGTGATCCCAATAATATCTGCCTTCTGATATAAGGTGATTGTGTTGCACTCACATGGAGTAAAAATGCTCGCACTAGTGGAGGCCCTTCCTTCCCACAGGCAACTCTCGACACATCTGAATGTCATCACCTTAGATAACATGCTCACAGAGGGTCTCTTTATGGCTAAGCTATATGGGTTCCCCCTAGATGTCGATGAAGCCCTCAATATTTTTAGAGGAGAGTACTCCCAACTTGCTGGGGGGCCATAATCTGATTCCAAGCAATGTCATGGTCTTTGGCCTCTCCATCATATCCTCCTTTGGCTCCCTAAAATTTTTTAATGCAATAAGCTAGACTGGCAAAAAATTGAGTTGTACAAATTCCCTCTTGCTCAAATGAGGCTCTCAGCAATGGCTGGATGTAATCCAACTATAGACGCGCTTGATAGATGTGCAAAATAGCAGGCATGCATATAGGGGCTGCTAGAATAGCAAAAATATGGGCACGTCTAATAGCACATCTATTTGCGCGTCTATTAGTGCGTCTATTAGCATGTATACACTGTGAATTAGACGTGGATTTAGATGCAAAAGAGAGAATACAGAAAGTGAGATTTTGGTGCACACTGATAAATGTACATCACTGCTTTCCAAACATTGCCCATGATTACCAAAGCATGTAATTTTAACAAAAATATCAATGCTTTTTGGCAAACCCACATATACAAAAATTAAGTGAGGTGAGGAGAATGAGACAATATGTAATATAGTTTTGCCAATATTAATGATGAACTATGGTTCAATCTTATCCTCAATGAAATCAACCCTTGCCATATGATCTACTTCAAAATCCAAACTAGTGTTGAGATCTACAAATACATTCAACCCACTACTACTTGTGCTACTCATGTGGTCATCGAAATCAACATCACCAATGGTGGGCTCGTCCTCATGAGTAATGGCCTCAATATTTGTACCTCCTATCTCATGATCATCCTCCTCTCATATCACGGTCCTCATCACCTCCATGGCCATGATCATTCTCCATACGCTCCATATTAGTAAATGTACTATACATCACTTTGGAATGTGGCGTAATAGGTATGACATGCCACCACCTATTATTATCCACCATTGGTTGATAGACAACCTAATTCAAATAAAAAAACAATCATGTTATTTTCCTTGCATCGAAGGTGTCAAATATTTAAAAGTGAGTATTTTTATATGTGTGTACGATAGTTGCTCACATTGTTGCGGTAGTACTAGTGTGTCCTTCTTACTTTGCCAAAACTTTGTGGAGTCAATAGTTACAAAGCCACTTACATGGCATTTGATTGTTGCATTAGGGCCTCTTTCCATCACATCCTTAAACCACTTTACATCCAAAACATACACAAAGAAGTGTCGAAAGTCAAGCTTAATAATATCTTGGATTATGCCACAATAATCATCCATGGCTCCATTGGCTCCCTCAAAGCTAGCAATGACGCTGCAATCTTGTGTGTTTCTCTTATCATCAATCCGTTGTGTTCAAAAATGCTTGCCCTCACACCATATAGCATTGAACATAGTACACTAGACCAAGACAAAATTAATTAAATAAGCAATCTAAATTGTTGAAAGCTCCTAACTTATACATAACATTCTATATACCGACCTTGCTCATGCATCCCCTAGCATACTCCCATTCTTCCATTGTGATATGCATCCCCTTGTCTCTCTCTGCTCTCTCCATTTCGTCATGTAGCCAATCCACATGAATATCCTTTGGAAGTGCTCTTAGATGCTGAGGGTATGGTACACGAGATCTGTGGTGTGTACAAAAGAGGGCCCTTTCTCCTTGTCTTCTTGCCTTTGCGGGCCCTTTCTCCTTGTCTTCTTGCCTTTGCATCCTCGTATCTTGTCACCGATCTTTTCATCACATCACTATTAAGCATGCAATAGAGGTTGATATTATTAAGTAACTCTGTGTCTGTTACTTTGGTGCGTCCTTTCCCTTGAGGCACAATAGAGGTCATCCTTAGGTCTTCATCATCTCTCCATAGTCGTGCGAGAGAGCTATCAACATTAACAAGAAAATCAAGAAATATATACAAGTGACTCTTGTACCAACCAACCCTCGGCCATGCTACCTTAGGGTCTTGCATTTTGTCTCATGAAACCATTCAAGGTCTTCATGAAGTGCTCGAGGAAGAACAACCATCGTGCATGTACAATACTGCATATAGCAATCTCATCCACCAAATGCACTATGAGATGTAGTTGGCTTGTGAGAATAGAACGTGGAAATGTCTCCTACACTAAACAAACCACCTCCACTGACATAACTTGAGCATTCTCAAGCGTGGTGGGATTTATTTCCTTTGAGCTCGCATACCTAGAAAGGAAAAAGTATGCAATATTAGCAATATGAACACCTTGCATCCTGTAAAGTACCTCACAAGCTCGCCCATCTTGTAAATACAATATTCACATTTTGTATCTTGTAAAGTACCTCACAAGCTCCCCCATCTTGTAAATACAATCCTTCACGTCCTTCGATGCACTGCGAGGAATGCTAGTAGGTAGTATGAACTAAACACACGAGGAATGGTTGATTAGTTGCTTCTAATTCACTCACAAATTTGAAAGGAAAAAGATATTATGCACATAAAATACTTACTTGGAGCATCTTGTGCCAATCATAAGATTTCAAGCCATATAATTGCTCTACACCTCTTTTCTTGCTCTTTGTGAAGGCCCCCTTCAAACACCTCATGCATCTAGTGGGACTACAAATTGTAGTGATAGCTTGCTTCACCACCACCATGTCTAGCTTTGATAACCTCCACGGTGCACGAGGTAAAAAGACACACTCATTTGGCCTATCTTGTGGCCAAGCTTCACGCATCCTCCGTGTGGTGCGTGGATCCTCCCTTATGCCTATGGAATCTCATGTCCCATTCAAATGTTTCCAAATGGTAGACACCACATTCTTGAAGATATGCATGGGATCAATCAGGTGATTGATCTTGAGGTGGGACCAATATGGTAAACGATAAAAGATGGAGTATCTAAACAAAAGCTGGTGTTAGCAGGCAATCTTTATTTCCAACCAATATAGCACACAATAGTTACAAACCCTTATCGACTCATGCCAAGTGGTGGAGGAGTTGTGGATCCTCGTCCCAAATTCTCATCCAATCTCCCGCCGTGAGTGACTGTGGGGGGGACTTCATTTCATGGAGAGCTGAAGGTGGGTTTAGGGTGCCACATCGATTGCCTACTCATAAATAAAAGTGCAATGCTTACCTAAACACTCGCCATAGCTTGGGAAGTCATGGATCGTCCACATCAAGACTGCTTTGCAGTTGAAGTCTCATGTGACAAGGGAGGCCTGCTCACATCATGCACCTTGATACCTCTCCAAAGTATATCTAGCTCGTCAATCAAAGGCTCCAAATAAACATCGGAATTTTTGACTTTATGTTTCTTTGGAATTAGAAGGGATAACGTAACATGTCCTTTCTTAATCGCCATAGAGGGTGGAAGATTATAATTCACCAATATCACTAGCCATACACTGTAAGAGGTGATTTTGAGACCAAATGGGTTCACACCATCCATACCCAATCCAAGTCTCAAGCTCCTAGGTTCTTCCTTGAAGCTTGGCCATGTGTCTTCAATATGCTTCCATGCAGGAGTGTCTGCGGGAGTTCTCCACTTGCCATCGGTTGATCGATGGGAGCAATGCCATGACATGAGCTCTGCAATGGATTTGCACTTGAACATATGTTGGATGCGAGGGATTAATATGGGAAAATGTCACAAAACCTTACAAGATCTGCTCTATATCTTGCCTCTCTAGAGGTAGGACACTCCTGCACCATATCATCAAACACCTCCTCCTCCATGGCCTCATGAGGTAATGGTAGAGGCCTACTATCACCATCACTCCATGCATCCATAACGGTCCCTCTTGAAGATCCCACCTCATATCACCGACGCTTCGCCTCCTCATGACGAGCATAGGGCAACATATGCGGGTGTGGTATTGCATCCTATATCAAATTAGAATGAGATCATAACTCAAACACATGAACACCCATAGGTATCTCAATCAACCTTAACTCTTTAACACTTACCGTGTTTATGGTCACATCCCATTCTCCATACTTTGAGACATGATTAAGTGTAATTCTACGTGCATGATACATGTTTCCTCAACATCGATCACACATACATCTGATTTTTTGCTCCAACCACATTTCACGATGGTGGATATGGAGGGATTCATCCTCACTGGAGCTACTTATTGAAGATGATGACATCCTATAGATAAACAACCCAAAAAATTTGTTCTTGCATGTGTTGTAAATGTCAAACTCTGTGGAGCGTCTAAAAGCACATCTAACACCATGTATGTACTGTGGAGCGCATTTATAGGCACATCTAAAACATACTTTAGATGCATTCATAGATGCACATTTAGATGCACTTTTAGACGCATAGTTAGATGTGCAAATAGACGTGCTTTTAGATGTGTAAACTGTGAGCTGATTTTTGAACCTAATTTTAGTGTGCTTACTTTCCTTCACATACTTTTAGCATCGCGCGGCTCGCTTTTTTATTAACAGACACAACTCCAGGCATCCACACTTATCTCCAAGCACCCACACTCCTCTCCAGGCTTACACAATCATCCCCAAGCACACAGGAGAAGAGGGTGAACAAGGAAGAGAAGAAAGAGAAGCAGCTTTGGATAAGGACAAGAAGCATCCATACCTCTATCCAAGGTAAGTCTCTTAGCGGTTGATCTTCTTTGGAAGTTGCTCTCTTTGGATTCGTCCTTTGTCATATGCAAGGAACGAATGTTTTTGATACTAGTGTTGTTCTTTTTGGGGTCGGGTGCATGTCCTTTTCAGTTTCTTTGAAAAATGCATTTGTCGGAGCGTGTCTATAGATGCGTCTAATAGCGCATCTAACAACACGTCTGTCTTTTGGAAAAACAGACAGCCACACCTATAGACGCGCTATTAGACGCATCTATAGATGTGCCCTGAGAGTCTTTATTGTGTTTTCCTTCTCTTTCCCTTTCCCTTCCCCTTCCCCTGCCCCTTCCCCAAAGGCTCCCCTTCCACTTCCAAGAAAAGGATTGCATATTGAATGATGGAAATAAGTGATTGCATAAATGAAGAAAGGGATTGCATGAATGATGGAAAGGGATTGCATGATTGAAGAAAGGGATTGCATGAATGATGGAAAGGGAAAGCATGATTGAAGAAAGGGATTGCATTCATGAGGAAATAAGGGATTGCGTTCTCTTTTTCTCTCCTTTCTCTTCTCTTTCCTTCTCTTTTATCCTCTCTTTTTCTCACTTATCTCCTTTCTTTTTTCTCCTCTTCTTCTTTTCTTTTCTTCAGTTCATCATGTGGCCAAGAAGCTCTTCAGCCTCACCTGATCTTCGAGATGCCATCTTTCGGGAGTTATATAACATTTTGGGGCACCCTCCCACTCCTGGGGAGTTATACACATACATGACGGGTACTACAAACACCCCCCAGGAGTCGGCAGTACAGACTCCAAAGCACCCCAACCCCACACTAGCTGAGATTACCCTAGTGGAGTCAAGATAGACCAGCTGGCTATAGAGCCAAGCCCCTTATCCCCCTTGTAGACAAGAGGTCCTTTTGCCTTGCAGAGCCACCAGCGTACTCCCGTGCCATGAGAGTCGCTTATCCAGCTACGAGTGGCCAACGTACTCCCGTGCAGTCAAGAGTCGCTTCTCTAGCTATGAGTGGCCAGTGTACTAGCTCAACATAATAGGGTAGCAAGCGTAGTAGCAGGAAGAGTGGTAGGGGATGCATGGCACAATGCTTTGAGGGGGGTAGTGGTGGGGATGGGGATGATTCAAATGATGCAGACATGCCAGAGGGTGATGGTACGATCTTCTATGACATCACTCAAACAGGAGGCATCTTGATGGATGCACGGGGGAAGGACATCATGGCCTTCATGACAAAACATGTGTGCCTCAGGATCTATGGAGCACTCTAAGGTGGATGGAACCTATGTGGAAACATGACGAAGAGAGTGCTCATGACATGTATCTCAAGTCAATTAGGTTCCAAGATAGATTAGCTTGGACTCATAAAGAGAATCTTGAGATAGTGCAAAGTGCTTGATTGATATTCCTTCAAATGAACCTCCCTTTTATAGGTGAGGGTACTTACATCCATTTGCTTGCTCACATGTGGGATATCTCCTCCATGCCATGTGGCAGCTTGTCCTTTGCTCATACCTTTGCTCTACATGTGCTTATGGCACCATATCTCTCAACACCTCCCCTTGGTGCCATAATCCTTTGGCTACTGCAAGGTGGTCAGATGTGAGTTACATTCCATCACCTCCCCTTAGTGCATACATTGCTACTTAAGGTGGTCAAGTGTGGGTTACATGTCAATACCTCCCCTGGGTGCTTTCATAGCTACTCTCAGGTGGTCAGGCTTGATTACAAAACATAGGCAAGGTTGGCAAGGTTTTTGCTTTTCAATACATTCCATTTATGTCACCTTTTGGCTCATGGCTTGATGACAACTCGTTTGCTTCTTTGCTTGGTGTAGCTTCATGCATGATGCTTTGTTCTTCCATGTGCCTTGATGCTTTATGTGTGGATGCCATGCTTTCTGCTATGCTCATCTCATGCACTTGTGCTTTTGGCTTGCTTTTTACATCGATGTTTGCATTCATGCTTTGCTTTTCCAATGGTTGCAAAGGTCTTACCAATTGATTTCTTTCAATATTGGCAGTGTCTAATTGCATATAATGATTCTGACATGACAGGCGCGTGGAGCTCGAAAAGACGATCACTTTTCCTTTTTGGAGTGTGTCCAAATTCTTTCTGGATTGCAAGTTATGGCTTGTTGAAGCTTTTGTGAAGAAGAGGGCCTTTGATGATGTGGCACAGGGATTCACATGCTGAATTCCATACTGTGCTTAGCAAGGGACTCTGTGCTTAGGTGGCACTGTGGTGACTTTTAAACCAGCTTATTTAACCCAAGGTTACTTTAACTGTACTATGGTTCAACTAACCTAGACAAAACCTAACCATAGTTAATTTTTGACTACCTTATCTGCCATGTGGCAAACAATTAACTATTCCCAAACCCAAGTTTAACTAACCTAACCCGGGTAAGATTCTATCTTGCCACGTGTCTTTGTTGAGAAGCTTAGGCAAACTTTGAGGCTGCAGAGAATTTGCAGCGACGACGGCTTCGATGAGCAGAGTTGTTCGTGCAGGGTGGGCCGGCCTGTGAGGCTTGGAGTTGCTGGCAGAGGTCGGCTTTGGAGAGGCTGGCCGCTCTGGAGATGGAGATGGACGTTGATACAGAGGCTCGACTTTGGAGAGGCTGAGAAGTTGAGAGCTGTCGTGAGCCCGTGTGCTTAGGTGTGATGGAGCCGTCAATGGAGCTGGGAGCTTTCTAAAGCTTTCGGCTGTTTTGCAGATGGAGCTCATCTGCCTTGGTGTTGCGGGAGCCGTTGTAGGAGGCGACTCTCTGGAGCTTGGCGTTGGCGTCTGGGAGCTGCTCTATTGGGGTCGCCTTGGAGCTCGCAAGGCTGGCTGCTGGTGGCGCTTCTTTGGCTGTGTGGCATCGAGGAGCGCTACTTTGCTTGAAGCTTTGGCACAGTCGTTCAGTTCAGGAGCTTTGTTGGTGAGGCCGCTCGTTGACAGCAACTGTGTAGGGCTGCATTGCCTGTGTTGAGGTCGTCAGGCTACCGGTAGGGCTGGCGAGGTTGCAGACAGGTAGGCAGAAGCTGTTCTTCGTTGGAGACGTTCGGTGTTGGCGCTAGAGCTCTCGGTGCATCAGAGGCTGTTGAAGGCTGGCCTTCACGTAGGATTTGTCGTTCGCTGGAGGGCGCAGTAGAGTTGCATCTACCTTTGGCACTCTGCTAGACTGCAGAGGTGGTACTTCGTGACTCAGGGTCGCTGGGAGCTATGGAGGCCGTAGCTGGTCGTTGAAGTGCTGCAATCCAAGTGCTTAGCTACAATGGACAAGCTCCATTAATCGTCGAGCTGAGTGCTATTTGCATTGTCGAGCTCTCATTTGAGTCGTTGCTCAAGGTGTCCAGCCGAGTCGAGGGGTGGCGCGATGAAGCTTGTAGCTGCTACGTGTGGTAGCTCATGACTCTAGGTCGTAGCCTTCCAAGTATCTCCCTCTCTTTCTCTTGGAGAAGAAGAATAGAGATGTTTCTCTCTCAATGAGAAAAAAAAGACCACTCAGGAAGAATGAACCTCACAAGAACTCTCATAGACACCCAAGAGAAAGAATGGAAATGTCTCACAAATGAACAAAGAGGAACTCTCCATGAGCAGACAACTAAAGAAATATGGACGGAATTTTCTCATCATGGGAATGAGAGAATGAACTCACTTGATCAAGAACACTCACATTCTCTCAACCTAAACTAAAACTAATCTAGGAGAACTCTTGAGATCCTAAGGAATGCATACAACTAATCTAGGAATGGAAGCAATCCTAATGAGCTACTAATGAGCTAAACTAGGAGAGCTAAGCCTATGCTCTGATACCATGACAAAACATGTGTGCCTCAGGATCTATGGAGCACTCTAAGGTGGATGGAACCTATGTGGAAACATGACGAAGAGAGTGCTCATAACATGTATCTCAAGTCAATTAGGTTCCAAGATAGATTAGCTTGGACTCATAAAGAGAATCTTGAGATAGTGCAAAGTGCTTGATTGATATTCCTTCAAATGAACCTCCCTTTTATAGGTGAGGGTACTTACATCCATTTGCTTGCTCACATGTGGGATATCTCCTCCATGCCATGTGGCAACTTGTCCTTTGCTCATACCTTTGCTCTACATGTGCTTATGGCACCATATCTCTCAACACTTCATGTGCCCTGTAATTTCTAACAATTACAGAGATTGCTTTATTCACTACAAAGACCATCCAAAAAAGTTTGTTGATGAGACCCTCGCTGCTGTTTGCTCGCTCTAGGTATTCCAATCCCCCGAATGTTTAGTTCACAGATAAATGGGCCAAGTCAAAGATTACATAAAAGATCTTCGCTTAAGAGGCAGGCACTAGTCAAGATTGCCAGGATTGAGGGAGGTCAACCACCAAGGGGCCAGCCCCACACCGCTCACAAGCGTGAGTGGAAGAAAGCAATGAACGCAGCGAAGGTGGGCCCTAGTCTGTAACATGTGGAGGCATGAAGGATCCAAATGAAGCAACATGGAAGCGTGCATTTTGGAGAAGCGGGTGTTGAATCATGGGAGGCCCAATTTGTATAAGTATCGATCTCAAATTATATTGTTTATGTAGTTTATTAGGAGGTTGTTTGTTTGTACTAACCCCTCTACAAATTGTGTCATCTTGCAGCTTGATATCATGAGTAGGTACCCTACTCCTATCAAGATAGCCTACCACCGCCACCATCACAGAAGAGATACATGGAGGCACTTCTATGATGATGGGTTGATTACTGAGGAGCACTATATTCGGGCTACTGGAGCGCCCCCCCAGGTATTTAAAAGTAATTAAATAATGTCAATATTGTAAGTAAAGATTTGATTTTTCATACATTGATACATGTTGTCCCTCATTTACAGGGCCCTATGGCTAATCAGGAGGAAGAAGATGGGATTAAAGAAGGGGGTAGAGAAGGGAGCGAAGAAGGGAGCAAAGAAGGGAGCGAGGATGCGGAGAACTTAGATTAGTCATAGGAGTAGTGCTAACTACTCTTTTTTGTACTTAAAGCCACTGGCTTGGCTTCGTGCCTCTCTTGTATATACATTCCTCTTATTTTTTGTACTTAAAGCCATAGGATGTGGCTTGGCTTCGTGCTATATGTACATATAAGCACTCTTTGAGCTATGAATTAATATACACTCCTTTTATTTTTTTGGCTTTTAATTTCCTTGTGCAATGTTCTATCAATGAATGCCTTGTGAACTAAACCTTTTGGAGTTGTAATGTTTTATTTGGAATTGTAATCGTCAGCTATAGATGTGTTTGCAATCATGCTAATTAAAATGCGGTTGGTTGTAAGAATTGAATTGCACAATGTGGAAATGGGATTCTTGTAACTACATAGCATACACAACATACATAGCCTTCTGTTCAACCACACAAATTCTGCTTTTATTAACAAAAAAATTATGTAGAGAGTCTATAAGTGCATCTTTAAACGCGTCTATGTATGCATCTCGTTGTTTTTTTTAAATTTCTAGCCGAGCATCTATTTACACGTCTATAGGCACGTTTGTTTGTTATATAGACATGCCTATAGACGTGGGTCTATAGACGTGCCAATAGACATGCTCGTAAGTTTTTTTTTAGTTAAGGAAATGCATCTGTGTGCACGTCTATGGGTGCTTTGTCTTGTTTTGTCTTTTGGGTGAGCTCAACGATCTTTTGGCTCACTGGATGTAATGTTTTGGTCTCGAAGGCATTGATGTAATCTCTTTTTGTACAATTTGAGGCTCTCAGTATGCACTGTTGTTACCTTTTATATTTGTATTTAAATGGTTATGGCTGCTACCTATAATCTTTTGTTTAAGGCTCTCAACAATTGGTGAGTTTTTATAAATGTACGATCCTCTGTTCAATTTTTGCTCAGTGTAAGTTGATAATTTTTATATAACCTGTTATGAGACATAAATGTACATTGTAATATCTTTTGCTCAATTTTCACTCAATAAATTGTACTTTTGCCATCATTTATATTTACTGCAACAAGGACTGAAATACCAAGAAAGAAGGATTATAGTTTGCTTGGTTTATGACCAAAATAGCAGTAAAATAACTCCAACGACCCCACCGTTGTGGTTGCATGGAGATACATCTGAAAAAATACAATTAAACTTGCAAAAAATGCAACTGACGATATGGCCCTTGAGGGGTCCCCTTTAGGGGCAATGGAATATATAACTCCAAGAACCAGTGCGGTGGCTTTCATAGATCTCCTCCTACAATAAATAAAAATAGGTAACGGAGCTATAACTCCAAGAACCAGCACGGTGGTCTCTCCAAGACAACCTTGAATTCTAGGCGATGACAGCTGGTCATGCCAGAGACTACGTTGAGGCGATGCCCAGAATGATAGATTGAGTCTCATTATTATGCCAAAAACTAGTGTGGTGGTGTCTCTAAGTCAACCTATTATTTGCATGGACTGCGAGCAAAGAAGCAGCAAAAGGTTGCATGATGATAGGTGGTAAGGCCAGAGACTGCATTGCAGCGGTGTTTAAAATGATAGATTGCGTCTAATTATTACGGCAAGAACCAACGCAGTGGTCTCTCCAAGCCAACCTTCAATTTTAATGATCTGCATGGGTGCATGCCTAGTGACAGGTGACAAAGCTGTAGCAAAAGGCTGCATGATAATAAGTGATCAGGTGGCATAGGCGACCAGAGACTACGTTGTGCAAAGTAGTGTAGAGATGCCATGTGTCGAGCTATGTAGTGTTTTGAACAAATAGATTGTGTCTCATTATTATGCCAGTGCACCTTCATGATGTTGGAAAAATTTCTGACGAGAGTGCGAGTTTGCACAAAATTTAAATATTCACCTAGAAGTGCATCGCGTCGTAGTCGCAAATGGCCCCAAAAATAGCTCCACGATTGACTATACCCAAGCTAACGTTGACCCTGTCCCCAAGACATCTTTGCATTTGATTGGAGGGATACCACAGCTCTCGGATATGTCATCGAAGCTTTCGCACTACCTACTGGAGTCTCATAACAAGGATGATGATCGCATCATTGGCGAGGTTTCCCAAGGAAAAGGGATTGAAAGAAAGATGAGCGAAGAGCAAATGGAGAAATTCAATAAGTTTTGTATCCTCAATAGCAAGGAGATGCATAAGTGAATTGAGAGATATGAAGCGGCCAAAGCAGAAAGAATAAATGTAAGGAGGAGATTTAGAGTAATGTACAGGCGATCGCAACCATATCCACAGGATCTTGCCCTTCTCCCCACTCACATGTCACTTGATTGGCTAGAACTGGCTCTACGTAAAGCCGAACATGATGGAGAGACAATAAATGAGCACGAGCGAAAGTTATCCTCTGGATGTATGATGCATGTAAGTTTCTTACCTCTTGACGTAATTAAGTAATTATTTGTGGAAATATACGCTCTATAATAGATGCATACTCATTGTTTTAATGATGCTCTTTTGTAATACAAAAAGTATAGTGCATTATGGTCATATGGATGATATTTTTGCATGGAACGCATCGATTCACACTACAAGGCACAAGCACTTTTCTGACGGAAATATCAACCTTTTTTACACTAAATTTTTTTTTTTGACGGGCGCAAAAACGTCGCTATTAGCGTCGAAAAAGAACAGTCACTATGTAAGCAACGCTATATAGCAACATTGGTAAATGTCGCTATATAGCGATGATTAACAGAAGCTTAAAAAAAACATTAATGGGGCTAAACAGGGCCACAGCAAGCCCTGTTTTGCCCCATAATGTTTTTTTTGAAGTAATTCAAAAGAATGTTGTTTGTTACAAAATTTCCTTTGTGAAAAGGGTGATACAAAATTACTCAAACGAGCCGAGTGACAAAAGCATTTACATGGCAAAGATATACAACATTGTTTGTTACAAAATTACCCTTTCGAAAGAGAGGAGAAAAGAAGAAAAGAGGGGAAAAAAGAGAAAAAGAGAGAAAGCATATGCTTATGAAAAGAAGAGAAAAGAAAATGAAAGAGAGGAAATAAGAGAGGGAAAAAGAAGAGAAAGAAGAGAAAGGAAGAGGGGAAAAGAGAAGGAAAAAAGAGAGGGGAAAAGCATATGAGCATATGAGCATATGCTCATGAATAAGCATAAGCATATGAGCATAAGCATAGGCAAATGCATATGCTTATGAAAAGAATAGAAGAGAGGATGAAAGAGAGGAAATAAGAGAGGGGAAAAGAAAAGGAAGAGAAAGGAAGATGAGAAAAGAGAATGAAAAAAGAGGGGAAAGGCATATGAGCATATGAGCATATGCTCATGCATAAGCATAAGCATATGAGCATAAGCATAGGCAAATGCATATGCTTATGAAAAGAAGAGAAAAGAGGATGAAAGAGAGGAAATAAGAGAAGGGAAAAGAAGAGAAGGAAGAGGAAGGAAGAGGGGGGAAGAGAATGAAAAAAGAAAGGGGAAAAGAAGAAAAGAGAGGAAAAAAGAGAAAGCATATGCATACGCTTATGCATGAGCATATGAGCATATGCTCATGCGTAAGCATAGGCAAATGCATATGCTTATGACAAGAGGGAGAAAAGATGATGAAAGAGAGGAAATAAGAGAGGGAAAAGAAGATAAGAAAGAAGGAAAAAGAGAGGAAAAAAAGAGAGGGAAAAAGCATATGAGCATATGAGCATATGCTCATGCATAAGCATGAGCATATGAGCATAAGCATAGGCAAATGCATATGCTTATGAAAAGAACAGAAAAGAGGATGAAAGAGAGGAAATAAGAGAGGGGAAAAGAAGAGGAGAAAGAGGAAGGAAGAGGGGAAAAGAGAATGAAAAAAGAGAGGGGAAAAGAAGAAAAGAGAGGAAGAAGAGGAAATAAGAGAGGGAGGGAAAGAGGGGGGAAAGAGGATGGAAAAGAGGAAAAGAGGGAAAGAAGAGGGAACAAGAGAAGAGAGGGGAAGAAAGGGTTCCTATGCCCATCACTGTAACTAGCGCTTAAAGCGCTAGCTGGAGGCCAATGCAAATAATGAAAATAAAAAAAGAAAAAAAGAGGAAGCACTTTCTTATCTGGAAAAGTTGCGATCGGTGTTTCGTGGACTGGCCCTACAAAAGAGAGGAAAATTACCATTTTTTAGATAACCAGTTAGAGGAAGGAGGAGTTTGGAGAAGCAACTTTCCAAAGGGATTGGATTGAGGAGACAAGCATAAGCCTACAAACAAGGAGAAAGCACCGAAAGGAAGGAAAAGAGGAGAAAGAGAAATACCAAAAAGAGAAGAGCAAATCTCGTTTTTTGTCCTTAATATCTGAAAATCAAGCATGAAAATTAGCACATAGGCTTAGCAATGTAAGGAGAAACATGCTTCAACACTCACAAAATGAAATCTCACAAAAAATGAACCTACATTGCTTAAAGAGACAATCCTTCTTGAAAAACTTCCTTTCACACAAGTAAAGAGGGAGGAGGGTGGAGAGGGAGCACAAGTGTTAATGGGAGAGGGGCTTGGTAGGGGTGAGGAGTGTGGGGAATAGAGGAGGAAAGCGAGATCGTCAAATATAACATGGGAGGAGAGATTTTTTCTTTTCTTGCAATAGAGTTGTGAAAGACGGCATCGTGTGAGGTTTCAAGTTTTAGTCCCCTAGCGTCGACGCTATATAGCGACACTAGTCAGTCGTTATATAGTGACAGTTATACCCTAAAAGTCACGATATAGCGACTCTTATATCCTAAAAGTATTGCTATATACTTAGATTCTAAAAGCATCGCTATATAGCGGCGAAACATGGCAAAGCATTGCTATATAGCGACGATTTAGGGCACTTGATCTAAGAAGAGAGGGAAGAGCTCATGGGTGGCTATTTTTTGGATCTTAATGGATTTCCTTGCATTTTGTGTTGTGATTGTGGAGGTGTGCAGATGGAAGGGATGAGTGGAAGCTTGTCAGATGATGCGCCAATGCTTAGGAGTGCGGAGTAGCTTATGGAAAGGTTGTATTGTCATTGCACTCATTGCAAGCGAGAAGTACGACATCAACGCCGTATTGTCATGTGCCACTTGAGGATGTATGGGGAGGAGCCCAAACCAGTATCCACCGTTGGTGGTGCACATGGTGATGGATCATCAAAAAGTCAATGCTATTTGAGTTTGTGATTAATATCGCATGCGTACATGACACGAAATCTTGAGACAAGATCTTATATTTACACAAAATCTTGAGACAAGATGAGGAGGGTGGCAAGGGTTGTGTGTGTATACCTTCACACTTTAAGAAGGAGTATGGCTTACGGAGAGGTTGTATTGTCATTGCATTCATTGCAAGTGAGAAGTACGACATCAATGCCATATTGTCATGCACCACTTGAGGATGTATGGGGAGGAGCCCAAACCAGTACCCACTGTTGGTGGTGCACGTGGTGATGGATCATCAAAGAGTCATTGCTATTTGAGTTTTGATTAATATTGCCTGCATACACGACATAAAATCTTGAGACAAGATCTTATCTTTACACGAAACCTTGAGACAAGATGAGGAGGGTGGCGAGGGTGGTGTGCATATAGCTTCACACTTTGAGAAGGAGTATAGTCTCTCGGATGTGCCAAATGATGAGGAGGGTATGGTGGACATGATGGATTCTATTTTTAGGGGCAACGCACGTGATGTTCGAGTCTGAGGCCATGTACATGGTACCTTTAATAGAGGAGTTACAGATCTTATGGACAGGAGTGCGGGTCTGATATTTCTAGAGCTCCTAGACACACCAATGACATTTTTGTGTGAAACACATCGATTGAAAGAGAGTCATGTATGATTGTGGAGTCATGGCTAACTTCACACAAGATAGCCGAGCAAGTGCTTTGGATACCAATCTTCTCTCCTCACAGTTGGATTATTGTGGGACCATATACAAAATCTATAAAATTGATTTCAGATGATTTAGTATTTTCATTCTTGATGTAAAATGGTTTAGAACTATTTACAATAGTCTTTGTTCTTCCCGAGTACTGTGAGCAAGTGCACACTAATGATTTAATTAATTGAATCTTTTATTTTTAAATATCAATTGGTACATGTACTTAAGCATAGTTTCATATAATTGATGGCATTTAGCACCCGTCTTCAATCTAGGTGGTTTTTCATCCGGATCATTCTGATCCAAGATGGTGGTACGTGATCCAAGTTGCACCACAAAGTAAGAAAATTTTTGAAGATCGAGATGTGGATATGGAGATGCCACTACCAATGCTAGATCCAATTAATCCAGATGGATTTAGAGAAGAAGATGAAGATCACAATATGAGCCAAGAGGAAGATGTGCATAATGACATCATACAGGAGGAAGATGGAGATCATGATATTGAGGAAGAAGATGACGATCATCAAGAATCACCTGACTTTATTGAAGAAGATGATCAAGTCTATGGTGAAGGTACGATGCCAGAGTATGATGATGATATAGGCAATCAACTCAGTATAGAGTTGGAGATAGACTTGTTTGGCACACTAGACTTGGCTCAAGATGAAAGCCAAGTGTCAAACATGGACATGAATATATGAGCTTCAAACTTAATGTACATGCTCTTGTACTTTTATTCTTTTATAAAGATCAAACATGTATGAAAAGAATTTTTTTTTGTCATTGGGTAAAACTATATTTAAAGGTCAGTATGGGGAAAAAAACACTCTGTAAAACGTCACCATATAATGACTTTATACAAGTCTGGCAAGTGTCACTATATAGCAACGTTTATAAAAGTGTCGCTAATATATAGCGACATTTATAAAAGTGTCGCTATATAGCGACGTTTATAAAAGTGTCACTATATAGCGACACTTTTTAAGCCCGCTTTGCATACCGACGATTAGCGCCCCGTGCGTGCTAAACGTCGGTGCTTAGCCGTCGGAATAAGGCCCGTGTGTAGTAGTGTCAAAGAGAGTCACATATGATTATGGAGTCATGGCTAGCTTCACAGAAGATAGCTGAGCAAGTGCTTCAGATACCAATCTTCTCTCCTCATAGCTAGATTATTATGGGACCATACACAAAATCTATGAAATTGATTTCAGATGATTTAGTATTTTCATTCTTGATATAAAATGGTTTAGAACTATTTACAACAGTCCCCATGTGACAGTGAGGAAAGATAGTAGTGGCTTCTTTGCAATAGACTCCACCAAACTTTGGACTGATGAAAGTGATACTTTTGTTCTTCCTGAGCATTGTGAACAGGTGCATACTAATGATTTAATTAATTGAAGCTTTCGTTTTTAAAGATCCATTGGTACATGTACTTAAGCATAATTTCATATATATATTTCATGGCATTTGGTGCCCATCTTCAATATAGGTGGTTTTTCATCCAGATCGTTCTGATCCAAGTTACACCACGAAGTAAGCAAAATTTTGAAGATAGAGATGTGGATATGGAGATGCCACTACCAATGCCGGATCCAATTGATCCAGATGGATCTAGCAAAGAGGATGAAGATCACAATATGAGCCAAGAAGAAGATGCACATAATGACATCATACAAGAGGAAGATGGAGTCACAATATTGGAGCAATATTGAG
This sequence comes from Dipteris shenzhenensis, assembly GCF_047967505.1. Classification (NCBI taxonomy): domain Eukaryota; kingdom Viridiplantae; phylum Streptophyta; class Polypodiopsida; order Gleicheniales; family Dipteridaceae; genus Dipteris; species Dipteris shenzhenensis. The sequence goes on from NC_141612.1 coordinate 55,432,944, forward strand.
GAAGAAGATGACGATCATCAAGAATTACCCGACTTTATTGAAGAAGATGATCAAGTCTTAGGTGAACATACAATGCCAGAGTACAATGATGATATAGGAGATCAACTCAGTATAGAGTTGGAGATAGACTTGTTTGGCGCGCTAGACTTGGCTCACGATGAAGCCGTTGATGTAAATGCTCTTCATTGATTTTTTTCATCTCAAACTTGGACATGAATATATGAACTTCAAACTTGATGTACATGCTCTTGTACATTTATTCTTTCAAAGGATCAAACATGTATGAAAAGAAAAAAAAATTGTCAATGGAAAAAACTATCTTTAAAGGTTGGTATGAGGAAAAACACTATGTGTAAAATGTCGCTATAGGAAACTGTCTTAGAGTCACTATATAATGACCTTCTATAAGTCTGGCAAGTGTCGCTATATAGGGACTCTATATAAATGTCTCTATATAGTCACGTTTATATAGAGTCACTATATAGTGACACTTTTCTAAACCCGCTTTGCTTACCGACGATTAGCGCCCCACGTGCGCTAAACGTCGGTGCTTAAGCATTGGAATAAGGCCCGTGTGTAGTAGTGTTGTCACGATGTAGAAAATTGATTTAATGTCAAATCAATTAACTAAGATCCATGATCTTAGAGAAACAATTACTGAATATTGATAAGGTTATATCTAGTAGTAGTTAGGTTGTCCCACTACTTTAAGGGGTAGTACAGTTCTAGTCACTTTCTAGAAACTAGTGGGACTGTTATTGCAAGAAGAATAGAAAAGGAAAGAACATTGGTGCGCATGATGGGGATCAAGCCTCATTGATGACAAAAGGAAAGAACAAGCCTCATTTTGGTGGTGATCAGTTCATGACTAATTCAACTCAGCCCATCAAAGAAAAATTCAAAGATTAGCCTTAAAGAAGGGTAAGTGCCATTATTGTAAGAAGCCAGGGCACAATTTTCAAGAATGTAGGAAGAGGTTGGAGAAAGCTCAGGGGGGTCACTATGTATAAACCCTCTATATCACGTGCGTTCAAGGCCTATATTTAAAATCCCTTATCTGTAAATTTTTTCATTAATAAAATGTACCCCTTTTCTATACAAATCTGTAAATTTTTTCCAAAACTATTTTAAATAATCCCTTATGTATATTTATTTCTGTAAATTTTAGAAATAAAAAATATCCTTCTGAACTCACGTGATAGGGTTACATATGATGAGTGACCCCCCCAAGGGAGAAAGAAGCAAAAAACAAGAAAGCTTGAATGACGAAATGCATCAAATGCAAGCAAAGGTGGTGCTTTAACAAATAATGCAGCTAAAGATTGGTCCTTTTTGGTCAATAGCTATATGCAAGGTGTGATGCCAACCATGAGATTACGTCACTCAATGTGAGTAATGCTTTAGCTACATATAGTCTAGAATTTTGACATTGGACATTCCATGCACATCACTTCAAGGAAGAATTTATTTACTGATTCATAGCCTACACCAATTGGCAAAAGAATGTCTTCTACCAATAATTCTTCATATGATTTATGCCTTCTAGATGTCCGAGAGATGTCCTTTATGTGTTAGGGAATAAAAAAAATTCAGGAGAATATATTTTGCCAATTTTTGTGAGATGACAATGCATTGTCACATATAAATAAAAGGACTATCAAGTCACTATATGCACTTTAAAAAAGGGTTGTATCAACTAGCCTAAAATGATAGTAGCATGTCAAATGCATGTGTGGCATTTGTTACTTTAGCAATTAAGAATGTATAATTATGGCTTGCAAAATATGGCCATGTGAACTATGATGGTTTACAGTTATTGCAGAGACATGGGATGTTATAGAATATGCCTCCTTTGGAGACTCCTCCTAGACATGTTTGTGATGGTCTCATTTTGGGAAAGATTACACAAAATGCCATTCTACTAGATGGATATATGAGAGCTAAAAGAAAATTCTAGCTCATAATGTATAGTGATGTTTATGATCCTATGAGGACAACATTCTGGGGACATCATCTACATATTGTGACCTTCATAGATGATTTTTGCAAGTTCTAATGGGTATATCTCTTAAAAGAAATTAAGATGTCTATTACTACTTCAAGAAATTTGTGGCTATTGCTAATAATGAGTTAGCATGCAAAGTGCAAACTTTGAGAATAGACAAAAGGGGGGAGGATATGCCAAGTGACTTCAAAGATTTCTTGAAGTAGAGAGGTATTAAGCATCAATGTACACCTTAGCAAAATGGTCTTACTAAGAGAAAAAATAGGTCTTTGATGGAAATGGGGACATGTAATTACAACATCAAAAGATCGAGCATTATATGACAAAAAAGTAGGATAATCAACATGCAATCAAAGAAGGATTACCATAAAGATGCCTGGAAGAAGTGATACTTAGCCAGGGATGGGTCATCAAAGACCCTATGATTTTGATCCTTCCATAGAGTCCATAGTGCCCAATAATGAACCTTATCAAAGAAAAGATCAAACCCCTACCTAATAGGATGGGTACAAAACACGGCCAGAATAGCTTGCCAAAATGAGAACTAGGCAAACGGGCACGAAGTAGCTACTATAGCATAAATAAAAAATTATGAGATTCAAGGAAATGCCAAAATAAGTGAGGCACAGGGATGTTTTTATCGAAGCTATGCTTATATATTAATATTAAATCTTGGCGAAAGTTTTCAAGCTCATTTTTTTACTTTCACAATATTGGTAGAATGTGTTACTTTTTTTTAAATTTTCTTTTGAATTTTGAAGGGAAAAGCGTAGATCCTGGCAAAACTTCAAATTTTTTTGCATAAAAGTTTCAGATCCTGGCAACTGTTTCACACTTTTATTTTTATTAGGGCATACAACTTTCGATGGCAATATAAAAGTTTAGCTTCTTAACGAAATTAAACTAACTTGAAAAAATCATCCATGGTGAGGCATAAATCTTGCCAAAAGAAAATCTAGTGAGACGAAGGGGGAGTTTGCAACCCAAATTTTGCTCCGCCATCGAGAAGTATGCGTCTTGAACGAGATGCAATTTGCATGAATAGAAATCTAAGGAGGAGGCACCATAACCTTGTACAATGGAGCAACTAGGACATTAGCTAACATCAAAGAACGAGAAATAGAATTATCTCAGGCTTTGAGGAAGTCTATAGTCTCAAGGCATAAAGCATCTGTTGTAATAATTGGCTTCCCAAGCCATAGCATCTAACTATCATGTACTATCTAGTCTGTCCTTTAATTTGAAGGATTCAGTTCAAACTTCAAAACTCAGAAGAAGCTTTTCTCTTTCGATCATGTTTCACCATCGTTGTGTGCCGCAGCCGTTCACGAATCACAACTTCAAAGCGGAGCGAACGCCTGTTTTCACGCGCCCTAAAGTGACTGCACACATCTCGCTTCAAGATCCAATGGGACGGACTCTGGAGTCCGACGGACCGAGGGTGCAGTGCGGCCCAGCAATCACCCAGACGCAAGGTTCCCGACGCCCCGTCTCTGCGTACTTGCGCCCTTCTGCATCTCGGCGTCTGTACATTTATAAACTATGCCACGTCGATTTCCAAATGATGATTTGTACGTAAGGTCTCCCTACTAGCAAAGGGCGGTGTATGGGCTGTGGGCGGATGGCCGACACTCCGCACTCCAGTGACTCGTGACGTCCCTGGTCCGGTGAATGGACGCTCGGTATGGTGGTAATCTGAACCGTTGCATGCATATCGCCTTCGACAATGGACGGGTCAGGCACTACTAATGCCGGAACATCTCCGCGACGAATGAATCGGCTTTGTGACGTTGTCGTGTTGCTTCTACTTTTTCTTCTAAGAAAAACATGGGTAATTGTTGCTCGCACAATACCCACCATATTAAAGTTCGAGACATTGTTTCTAATTCAAGAATGTCTACATTTGCGACATTGTTTCTTGCGTTACTGGACATTACGCTTTCTGAAATATATTCCGTACGTTACGAGAAAACTTGCCATACAAGCGAGGCGAGGTATATCAGTGAAAGTTGAAACATTCAACCCGACGATTTTGGTAACCCTCGCACAGAGTTCAATCCGGATTTTGAGGATTTCTTTTGCTTATTCTATACGGGTCTGCCATTTCAGTAATCTTCGCAGTACCCGTCGTGACGTTTTGGAAGCTCTAAACCGGCCACATACGCAATTGGAGGAATGGATGGTCGGGTTGCATAATGGAGGTATTCAGAAACACCTAAAAACGTCGAGGTGTGACGTCCAGACGTTCCTTGCTGCCCAAAAGCAACAGATGCAACCGTTCCAGAAGTGGCCATGACATAGTATATTGTAACCAGGGCAACTGTGAAAAGAGACAAAGCAGCGCCCGCCGCGAATACTCCAGGTTTGATGATATAACAACTATGGATCATGGTCTGGCCATACTGTTGCTGACCGTTGAGCGCCGCTCCTTCCAGCAAAAGGAAGAAGCCGTTCGCAAAAGTTATCCTGTATCACCCGTTTCTCTCAATTAAAACTCCAATTTCAGTGGATCATCAGAAGATAGAACTCATTACCATCTGAAGGACACAACTTAATGATGATACGTGAAAGAGTGATCGCAAATATTCAGGCGCAATTTCCAAATCAGTGAGAGGCTAAACAAAATTTCATCTTCATGCGTTTGTACCATGATAACACGAGGCAAAGAATTGCGACAGTTCTAGCTGTGTTTGACAAAGGAACATTTTTGTTATTGCAACAGCAGATACAGCCTCCGCATGCGTTTGCTATCACTTGAGCGACCAGGAGAGAAGAGGCGGCAAGTAGACCAAGTGCCCACGCAGGATTACTTGGGTAGAAACAGTCGTCCCCAACAATCACCACCTGGTGAGCCTGTGACAACACGAGACAGCACAAGGGGGAGTAAGGCTTACAACTAGTTTTCCACTGACCACACGGCAATTAAGGAACTTGGCTCCTAAGAATTATAGCTAGCCTTAGCTCTCGAAGTTATCGATTGTTCTTAAAGCTTGTAATTTGTGCTTGACATATTTTCATCTTAGAGATAGGATGAGAATCGACATGAAAGGGAAGCTTGGGCTTGAAAGGAACAGAGTAAGAGCAAACATCGGCAGCACAATATTCTGACGAGAGAGAGAGCGCATACCCGGACGTGTTTCACCTCTGCGGCAATGGCTAGAATAGAAGCTAGAAGTCCAAAGAAGCCCACAGCAATGCAAACCACGATCCGCAGCTTCCGACTTCGCTCCATTTTAAGAGACAAGAGGCAAGACTTGCAGACAAACGGATTGACTGCTTTCGTCCGAAATTACACGACACCTCACACACACATCTCAGAGGACGCCAGCTGTAATAACTGGGTTGCAAACTCTTCTCGTGAGTCATGGCCATGAAGGTCAGCGTGGAATATAAGTAACGAGAACTCTGGCCAAGTGTGTGAAGGACAATTGGGCTCAAACTTTCCGATGGAACAGCCGATGGTGGAGTAGGTGAGGGAAAGTACTCGTGCAGGAGGCTGGTCGGATCCTAATGAGACGAATTAGACTAGAGTCTAGGCGGAGGAAAAAAGCAACGGAATCAGCGTCGACTTTCAAGTTTGGACAAGCCAGCCTGTAGAGGTGCTTCTGGATGGGTGTGCGAGGAAGCAATAAGGCAGGCGGGACTTGGGAGAGACGAAACGCGTCAACGCCAGTACTCTGACGAAGACGAAGAGTGATTTGAAGGCCACGATTGCCACGAGTGTAGATGGTTGGCTACGCCTCATTCTGGACGTGTCACTGGACGTGGTTACAGTCTAGAAGTGAAGTGCAAGACAGCTTTTGTTGCTGTACCATAGACATCACCACGAAAATAAGGCTGCTGGTGGTTCAGACGTAACAATATAAATGCAATTTATTTGATATGCGATTGCATTTGCTGGAGGCCGGAGCGATGCCTAGCCCTTGATGAATTACAAATCTTTCTAAGCACACTTTGCACGGGCAGCATAAACCCGAGCAAAGTGTTTGTGAAAGATTTATAATTTTAATGTTGGCTAATCTGTGACAATTTACATTTCACCAAACATGACAATTTACATGTCGCTAATCTGTGACAATTTTCAATTCACCAAACATGACAACGGCTTGTCGTCATATTATATAAGTTCAAAGTGTACACAAGAGCACTTGTAAAGTATAAATTTTATGCCACAAATGATAGGAGCAAAGTATACATGTGCTTAGGTTGTAGAATTTATAGTTACATTTGAGGTGGCCAAAAAATAACAAGTAATGCCCATTTTCCAAAAATTTAAAGACTCAAAAAAACATTTTTTTGGACATATCTACAAGTTTGTGTCAATTCGGAGGTCCACATGAGCAACTGCATCATCGGCAATTGTTCAAAAGAACGAGAAATAGTCCGTACATGAGCACCATCAGTACAAGCATAGCCAGGATGGAAAGAAGGAAGGATTTACTTAGATATGTTGCAACAATTAAAATACACCTCTGAAAGTTTTATTTTAAAAAAATGAATGCTAAAACAATAATCATGATCAAATACAAAATTTAACATGCTAACTTGTATACTTCATCGCATCAACTCCAAAATCCATTAACAAAATTGATATTCATCATTACAATATATGGGACCTATAATCTTCACAAACGAGGATCCATTAAAAATGTTGCTCCGATGCCAAGAACATCGTACAATTGCTTGGCCTAAGGATAATTACAAGTTGGGCATGCACTCTTGACATTCAACGTATTTGCCAAGCATACCTTGGTCAAACTGATGGTGGCACAAGAGTGCACAGTATCCGGTCATCGTATCAAAATGGTCTAGGCATATTGGACATAGAGGCCCATCATTCACAAAGGTGATATGCAATGGAAGGGTGGAGGGTTTTCTAGTAGCCAGGCCCATAAAATTTGGATCCAAGCTACGAGCACATCCTCCGTCTTCAATGTGTTGGAGGGCGGCTTGTGCATCTTGCGCTTGCTGAGAATACGCAACGGAGATGTGGCATTGCTTCTCGTAGGCATTTTTGAGGTCTTGTCTTTGTCTGGCTTGTTCAAGCATTGCATTCAGGTGATTGACTTCAGCAAAAAGTAGGCGCTTGTTCTCACTCATCACCCGCCGGAACTTAGACATAGCATGATGCACTAGGATGCTCGAAAAGTTGAGATCTTCTCGCGATGCACTTGCGGCATAGGCTATGGACCCTCTGCACCGTCACCCCCCTCTACACCTTCATCTCCCATGACTTCATGCATGTTCATAAACAATTCAGAGCTTGTGGTAGAAACTACACATATGCACAATATGGCTAATGAATACACTATGTATGATATAACAACTATGAGCACAAACAGGGTTCAAGTAGTTACGTAATCACAAGCCTTTTTTATGTTAATAACGTGTGTTAATAATAGCTTCACATCATCACGTTATTAAGAGCTTGCTAACAAGCCAGTGTATGGTGACCTGATAACCTGTAAAAACCTCGATGAGATTTGGCAAAATCCCGCTGAGGCCCGCGTCGGGAAATATGCTTTCCCGCCAGGCCCGGTGGAAAAACTCAAAAGCCCACCGAGGCCCATCGAGATAATCAAAAAGCCCAGCGGGCTATATATTATATATATGGCAGGCCCATGGTGGGCTCCCTCACATTCATCTCCCTTCAACCTTCAAGTTGTTGGAATACTGAAAGGAAAGAGTAGAGTGGACACAAAATCAGAATACTTGCTTATAGAATGAAGAAGAAAGAGGTCCTTAAGTAGGCACCTCATACAAGGTCACTGACATCACTGATGACCTCAAAGCTCCACAATCATCTCCTCAATCTGCTCCTAGATTCACTCAATCATCCTATGTGGCTTTTCCACCACCTAACTGTGCTTGTGGGCACCTAACTGTGCCTCTAGCACTCACACATAGAAACATAAGGTGTGCCTGAGGCATACACCTTGAGATATCCCAACAAACCCCCCCTCAAGGAAATGCCTCAGGCTATGTCAAGGATACATCTAGTCTCATAGTTTCTCATGCCATCTCATGGTGGTCAAGGATTAATCTATGGCTAGGTTCTCATGCTAGCAAGGGTTCCCTTGGGTGTAAGGTAAACAGAAAGTGATACAAACAGACCTTCCAATGGTTATCTCCCCTGCATGTACATGCACACAATGTCTGCAGGAGGTACCATGGAACAAAACATACACATGGCCTACATCATAAGGTGACCAGAGGTGTTTACAAAACACACAAAACACAATAGTTTATTTTCATTCATTTTGGAGGACTATCCAGGCTGAGTACCTTGACATAAAAGAGAGATCTAGAGCATACATAGAGATGAGTTTAAAATGCATAATCTTCAAAGGATGCCTCATCTTGTGGAGGCTCATTAACTGTAAGTAGATTTGCATTTTCTGTCTTTGCTTTGGCTCTGCAAAACTTCTCATGATGGTTGTTCTTGCCACAGTGCTTGCATGGATTAACTTTGAAGCAGTCCTTTGAAAGGTGATTTGTCTTTCCACAGTGATTGCAAGGAGTATACTTGCCCTTCTTGACTTTTATAGCATAAGCAGTGTCATTGCCTTTCCTTAGCTCCATATGCCTTTCTTCTTCTTGGAGAGCAGAGATAATGCCTTCAAGGTTAGGATTGGGAAGATTCTTCAAAGTGCTAACAATGTGATCAAAACTTTCAGGCATACTCTTAAGTAACACTGCCATAGCATCATCAGGGGTGATAGGAGAGTTGATAGAAGCTAATTGAGTCATAAGACTCCGCATATAGTTGACATGAGCAGCTAAAGTGGTATCACTTGCCATCTTTAATTCAAAGAAAGAGATTTTAAGTGATAGTTTAGAGATGTGAGAGCTTGCACCAAAAATCATGTCTAGCTTCTGCCAAGCTTCCGAAGGAGACTCCAAGTCAGAGATATGGTGTATATAATCATCACCCAAAGCAAGAGCAATGATACCATATGCCTTTTCTTCTCTTGCTGGATCCCTTGCCGGTCGTGTCGGTGTTGAGGATTCTCCAGCATTGGAGGCTGTAGAAGAAGCGGTAGGAGTGGGTTTGACAAGTCCCCATAAGTTCTCCCGCATCAATGCAAATTTCACCTTCATTTGCCATGTATGGAAGCCCTTTCCATTGAACTTCTCAAGATTAAATATGGTAGCCATGAGAGGGTCTAACCCAGATATTAGGCAGTGTCTATCTCTCTTACAAGGCAAAGATAACTGAAAGACTTTCAAAGTATGAGCACTTGATGTAGCAAATAGTAGTGACTAGATTTCAAACAATGATGCTTCTTCTTATATGCTTCATAGAAGTGGATGAAATAAACACTTTCCAATCAAAACCAGGTCTAGCAAGTCAAAACAAAACTGAAGCAACACTTGTAGTGAAGTTATTGAAAACTTCAAAAGAACAGAAATGCTAGAGTAGCATTTTATGTAGGATCATTTTCAAAAGCTTGTCAAAACTATCAAAACTAGAGAGCTGAACTTGGAGGGCTTGTAGCTCACTCTTCAAAGCAAGGAAAAGAGGGCTTTCTAAAGCAAAAGAAAGCTCATATACCAGAGAGGGTCCAGCACAGAGGTTGGACAAAATGGTGCGCACTTTTGCCCGGGAGAGTTGCTACAGGCTGAAACTGAGTTTTGACGATTTCTCCCTTGTTACTGAACCAAATGACCTGAAAAATGGCTCAAAATCTTCATCTTGAGGTCGCCCATCTACTCCTAAGAGGGCTCAGGCAATGGCGGAGCAGGCAGGGAGTATTGAGCAACAGAAGAAATTCGCTGTTTGGAGAATGGCAGCCACCACAGACGTTTTTTCTTCAATTGCTTGCAGGTGGAAGTTCGCCCATACTAGAGGAGTTTCCAGCTCAGAGGGTTTGGGCAATGGCCGTTTGTAGATGGAGAACCAAGCTCTCAAAGATTTTGGGAAGAAAGAGGAAAATGGAGAAGAAGAAGATGAAGAAGAAGATGATGATGTGGCAGAAATGGGCTCAAGGGGGATCAAAGGGCTCTGATACCATGTTGGAATACTGAAAGGAAAGAATAGAGTGGACACAAAATCAGAATACTTGCTTATAGAATGAAGAAGAAAGAGGTCCTTAAGTAGGCACCTCATACAAGGTCACTGACATCACTGATGACCTCAAAGCTCCACAATCATCTCCTCAATCTGCTCCTAGATTCACTCAATCATCCTATGTGGCTTTTCCACCACCTAACTGTGCTTGTGGGCACCTAACTGTGCCTCTAGCACTCACACATAGAAACATAAGGTGTGCCTGAGGCATACACCTTGAGATATCCCAACACAAGTAAAATTTAAACCTTTATCATTATGTTATTTTGAATATTAATTTCATAGTTTTGATTCGGCTCTGTGTCGTTAATTCGACATAATGAGTCGTCTCACTAGTTTAGGTAGTTAATGTAAAAATTTTCAACCTGATGTCATACTTTTGACATATTAGGTCATTCAAAAATACTATAAGTAGTAAAATAGAGGGCCATATATATGGTACCTAGCTGTCGGCGGCCCTTTGTCGTTCATTCGACAAGATGGGTCGTTCGCATAGGTATGTTTTTCTCCTCAGTACTTGGTCGTCTTTTCAATCGTGTGTGTCATTGAGACGTAACACCTTCCTTTCCAAACAATATCTAGGTATAGCTCAGCACTTAGTCATTTATTCGACTATGTGTGTCGTACTTAGAACTGTGAACTACTAGGTACAAGTGGACTCGACATTGGTCGTTTAGTTGACTGTGTGTATCTTTTCTGGGCACAGTGGGGAGTTATATAGGGTTTGTTTAAGTTATGTAGGATTTGACACTTGGTCGTTTATTTGGCCGTTTGTGTCATTACACTAGGCTCATCTCTACACGAGAGCTCGGGGGCAGGGGGGGAAAGGGGGGAGGGGGGCTGGCGGCCCCTGAGGAAGGGGGGAAGGGGGGGTGAAGGGGGGCCGCCAGCCCAGGGGAAGGGGGGAGGGGGGCGGGGGGGAAGGGGGAAGGAAGGGGGTGGGACAGCGGGGGCTGGCAAGGGGGGGAAGGGGGGAGGGGGAGCTGGTGGCCACGGCCGCTAGCCCTGGGGAAGGGGGGGTGGAGGTGGAAGGGGGTGGGACAGGGGCGGGGGGGAAAGGGGGAGGGGGGGCTGGCGGCCACGGTTGCCAGCTCTAGGGAAGGGGGGGTGGAGGGGGAAGAGGGTGGGGGAAGGGGGTGGGACGGGGGAGGGGGGAAGGGGGGGCTGGCGACCGTGGCCGCCAGCCGTGTGGAAGGGGGGGAAGGGGGCGGGGGGCTAGCGGGGGTGGGAGGGGGGGAGGGGGAAGGGGGTGGGAGGGGGGCAAGGGGGTGGGAGGGGGCGAGGGGCTAGCGGGAGGGGGGGAAGGGGGGGCAGGGGTTTGGCGGGGAGGGAAAAGGGGGGGGGCTGGCACCCCCTTCCAGGGGAAGGGGGGCGGCAGGGGAGGGGGGAGGGGGGGGAGGGGTCGAGGGGGGCAGAGGGGGGGAGGGGTTTTGGCGGCGGCAGAGGGGGGGAGGGGTTTTGGCGATGGAGGGAGGGGAGGGGAGGGGAGGGCGGGGGGAGGGCCATCAGAGGGAAGGGTCGTCAGGGGGAAGGGGGGGCAGAGCAGGAAGGGGAGGGGGGAGCGGGAGGGGAGGGGAGGGGGGGGAGGGGTCTGTGAAGATAGTGGGAGAGAGGGAAGGAGTCTCACTTGCGGCTTTCTCACATATACAATGGGAGAATACACACAAAGGTGGAGGCTGAAAATAGTTTTCTTCTTCTTAGTTGTGAAAGCCAAAAGAACTCTAGTACAAAGAAATAGAAGAACCCTATATGTGGGTCTCAAACCAAACTCAACTAACTAAGGTGGCATACTAACTGAGCCACAAACTAGAGTAGATAAGGATAGCTATCATCCAGCTATTATTCGTGGACGGTGTACCAACCGCATCTCTAGCTAACAAGTCAGTGACATAAATGCACAACGGTCACCCTGGCATATCGCGAGTGGAGCTCGATATCTCAACACTCCCCCTCAAGCTCAATCCCAATTCTTGCACACCAAGCAAGTCTCTGAACTTGCGCAGCTTCTCTGCGCCCAATGCCTTCGTGAATATGTCAGCTACTTGATCCTCTGTGCTGACATAAGCTAGATCAATAAGACCTAGTAGAACCTTCTCCCGCACATAGTGATAATGCACGTCAATGTGCTTTGTTCTAGCATGAAAGACTGGGTTATTTGCCAAGTGTATACTGCTCATGTTGTCACAATAAATGACAACTGGCCCATCTGTAGACTGATGCATATCATAGAGTAGCTTATGCAACCAAGCTACCTCGCATGCAGCCATTGCTGCACCCCTATACTCAGCCTCTGTGCTCGACAAGGCAACTGTAGGCTGTTTCTTGCTGCTCCAAGTGACTGCAGCACTCCCAAAAAAGAACACATATCCACTAGTAGATCATCTATCAGAAATACTACCAGCCCAATCAGCATCAGTGTATCCATGCAATTGTATCTGAACCCCAGCCTCATAAAATAGTCCATACTGCAATGTGGACTTCACATACATGAGTATGCATCTAGCCGCATCCAAATGCGGTTTCCTTGGAGCCTGCATAAACTGACTTACCAATCCAACAGCATAGCTTAAATCTGGCCTGGTAATAGTCATATAAATCAAACTTCCTACTATGCGTCTGTACATAGTAGGATCTTCCAGAAGCTCACCTACATCTGTGCTCAGCTTCACATTCTGCTCCAAAGGAACTGAAATAGGCTTACAGCCTGTCATCCCATATTTGGACAGCATGTCCAATCCATACTGTCTCTGCAAGAGCTGTATCCCACTTGGTGATCTAATCACCTCAATGCCTAAGAAATAACGCAGCTCTTCCAAATCCTTCATCTCAAACTTCTGCTTCAATAGCATTTTCACATGAAGGATATCTTCATCACTATCACCTGTGATGACTAAATCATCAACATAAATGACAAGCAGCATAATACCTTTCTCTGTTTTTCTCACATAGAGTGAGAAATCTGCCTTGGAAATCTGAAAGCCAATAGTGACAAGATACTGTCCTATCTTGTCAGACCATGCTCTAGGTGCTTGCTTCAAGCCATACAAGGCTTTCTTCAACCTGCAAACAAACTCAGGATGAATAGCATGAACATAACCTACTGGCTGCTCCATAAAGACCTCTTCTTGCAAATCACCATGCCAGAAGGCATTCTTTACATCCATCTGATGTAAAGACCATCCCTTTGATGCAGCCATAGCAATGAATGCTCTTACAGTTGCCATCCTTGCAACTGGACTGAATGTTTCTTCATAATCAATGCCATATGTCTGTGCATACCCCTTGTGAATTTAGGCAATCCTGCAATAATATTTTGGGCTTGCATTGATTTAAGTCACTGTATATTAACATGAACAATGCAACTACACTGGTCCCATGTGCAAACATTGCTGCACTCAATTCAGGCATGTCAGCATCCAACGTAAACATCCTGCCCTTTTTCTTTCCTTTTGCTATCAAGCGACCGTTATTTTTCATATCCTCAACAAAGCATCCATGAGGATTAAATCTGACCTGCAAGCCCTGCTCAACCATTTGACCAATAGAAACCAGGTTCTTGGTGATGTTCGGGATAGGAAATACATCAGACAGGTATTTCTTTTTCCCATCCTGCATAGACAAAGGAATTTTACCAATCTGCACAATAGGATGTGCAGTATCATCACCAGTCTCCACAAATCCTGGTTTTTCCATTTTCCTTGCATCCTGCATCCACTCTGCATGACTTGTCATGTGGTTTGATGCACCTGAGTCAACATACCACACATCATTTCGTTCTTCTGCACTTGTCACAGAATTGGTCATGTGCTGCACCATAAATAGATGCTCATTTCTGTCATCACCCTGTCTACTAGAAGATGCATAGTTGCCTTGCTGCAATTTTCCATTCATAATGTCATTCTGCTTTTTGTAACAGTCTTTAGCCATATGTCCCATTTTTCCACAGTAGTAGCATTCAACATTGCTGTTTGCATTTTGGCCTCTCTGCCATCCACCATGGTCTCTTTGGCTCCCCCTGCCTCTAGAGTTACCACGTCCTCCTCCATAGGACTGGTTTTCTTGAGTTTGCTGCACATTCTGATTTCTACCACGGCCTGATTTCTACCACGGCCTCCAGATCGGCCTCCTCTACCTCTGCCTCTACCTCTACCTCTTCTAGCATTTGAGTAGAAGACAGTTTCTTTTGAAGTTCCTCCTGAAGAAGATGCACCCCCATTTCTCTGCTCTTCAGAAATTAGAAGAGCAAACAACTCTTCAAAATCAGGAAATTTTTCACGGACAGCAATGGATGTCCGGAACTGTGC